>NC_142930.1:32577169-32744669 GCF_046866305.1 Octopus bimaculoides | reverse complement strand
TCTATAGTTAATGGATTAATAGAGAATTTGGTAATAGAAAGGTGATATTCCCAAGGTATCAAACTGGAAAAAAAAAGCAATTTTTCTGGTTTTAAATGTAGCTGAGCCAATTTAGTATGAGGCTTGTATTATTCTACGATAATAACAGATATTTCTTTTTAACTTTAGTAGCAAAAAATCCATTTTACTTCTAGTTACGCTTAAATTGGTTTTGGAGGAGTTTATTTGTTGAATAGGAAATTGTTGGTAGATGTTATTTTTGTGGTCTTTTAAGTTAGAATAAAGCTCTTGTGACATTAGCAAATGTTTTATTATCATTTTACTTAGTGGCTGTCTTTAGCAGAAGAATTCATGCCATTTAGTGCTATGTTGTATGTTTTCTTTTAAATGCTGGAGATCAAATCAGAGAAATATTGAGTTATTCTTATTGTCATTTTCATATAGATTTTTCATTTAACCTGAGTTAACAAAAATGTTTCTACTTTTCTTGATTAAATATATTTCAGAGTTCTTCATATTTTCATTGAGTTGCAAGAAGATACTAGGTGGATGGTTCTTAAATGTTTCAACTCATATCTATTACAATATTCCTGGGTGAATTTTTTTTGAAAGATATGCTTTCTATTTAATTTCTTGATAAAACATTGTTATTGTCATTGTTGTCGCTGTTGTTGTCATTGTTGTCATTGCCACCATCACCACCTTCATTCAAAGTCCATGTTCTATGCTGGCATAGGCAGGATGGTTTGATAGGATTGGATGAGTCCAAAGGCCGCATATGCTCCAAGGTCTGCTTTGGCATGAATTCTATGACTGGTTGTCCTTCTTAATGTCAGCTACTGTACAGTATGTACTGGACACTTTTTTGTAGCATTAGAACTTTATTAAGTTGCCATGTATCCTGCAAGACTAAGATTCTCTTTGATTATGTGCAAGGATGGGGACTAGAGTAGCAAGGGAGGTAGCTTTACACTATGAGATGAGGGGTTAAAGTGTGAAAGAAGGGGTCAGAAAAGAACAGGTTTCTAGCTGTAGAGGAGCTACCTGGAAACTCTGATTGCTGAAGAGAGGATGGAAGTAACTGGGATGGAACTGGAAAGGGATAATAATGGTGATGATGAGATTTCAGGGTGGTCACTCAAGATAAGAGGTGAGTAGAAGAGAATGGGGACAGGAGAACAGAAAGTGTGAGTAGGCAGAGGACACAAGAATGTATGGAAGAGTGAGGGATGATTAGAGGTGGGGAATGAGTGAAGGGGTGAATATAACAAAGAACAAGTGTTGAGAGGAGATAAGGGGGAGAGAGGGAAGAGTAGGTGATAACTGTAGAAATTGGGTGGTGTTGAGACATGACTATGAATTGGGGTAAGTAGGGGAGAGGAGATGACTGACAGTGCATAGAAGTGGGTGGAGAGCAGCAGAATGGCAATAATGATAAAGTAGAGAGGGGGAAGGATGAGGAAGGATGGAAGAGAGAGGGAGAAAAAAGAGTGAGATGTTGTGTAGCTTTTAAGAGTGTAGTAAATGAAGAGAAGAAGAAGGAGAGATGTATGTTGGTGGAGGAGAAGTAATTTGGTGGCTCAGGAGGGTGACCAATGTAAACTGTGGTTGAAGTAGACAGTATTAAGAATGAAGGATGAAGGATGGATATCAGGTGTAGTGGTTCTGGGTAGCATGAAAGATAAGTGGTATCAGAGAAAAACTAATGAAATATGCACCTCTGCCCACATTTAATTACAGCTGCAGTATTCTGCAGCAAAAACGAGAGTTGGAAGGTGGTTACTATGTCTTGAGGAAGAAACTCTGTGGTGGGGGCTCTGAAATTTCAGTCGGCATTACAGGAAGTTCTCACTTTTGAAAGAGGAGTCTAATTTTAGAATAGATTTTTGTTGCCTTGCTAGAGACAAAACAACTTCTCTAATGCTGGTGTCAATGAAATCTACCCCCAATGTATCCTACCAAGTGGTTGGTGAATGAATAGAAATAACTTAAGGTAGAGAAAATTTTTAGACTTGTCCTTAAGGAGTTGACAAATTTATTAGGGCACTGATGTCATGATAAAACTCACCCACTTCATTCTGTAAAGTGGATAGGGATAGGAAAGGTATCCAGCTGTAGAGGGCATTAAATTGAAATCAATGTGTAAGACATGGTCACAAAACATTTTGGAGAGTATCAGCTTCAACTAAGAACTGACTCACTCTGTGATGACTTGCTCAACCTAGTTTGAAAAATGGACTTAAGATGATGATGAAGTAATGAAAAGGATAATATAAATGTGTGTGTGTGTGCATATATGTAGATATAGGTATAGATATAGATATACACACATGCAAGCACATAGGTGCAAAACACGGTGGAAAAAAATAGCTTTCAAATACTGAAGATATAGTAAAATAGTGTTTTACTGAAGCTGAAAAACTTTCACAAACTGTTATTAAGAATTTCATGAAACTGATCATCAGAGAGTTGCACTGAGCTTGTGAAGTATTTTCAGCTTAAATAAAATGCTATATACATATGTGCGTATGCATGTGTGTGCACACACATATGGATGTGCATGTGTGTGTGTGAGTATATATATAAATGTAAGGATAAGCAAGTTAGGCAAGTCGGTATACAAAATATATTTAAATGTATTTAACATTTTTTGTATATCGGCTTGCCTATCTTGCTTATCCTTATATTTACTCCACTACCTGCTTAAGTTTAAACCTCTTGAGCATTATGAAGTGTATTTTATATGGATAATATCTGTTTCATCTATATATATATATATATATATATATATATATATATATATATATATATATATGCGAGTAAAAATAAATACAAAAAAAGGGGTTTTGTATGATTGTGTATAGAGGAATATACATTTTGCACATCATTCTACTACAACCTGTTCTATTCTCCTTCTTGAGCCGCTCCTATATCTCCCACCTTACCCCTCTCCATACTGGTATTTCCCATCGTCTGCACCACCACCTTTGTTCATCACTCATTACATTAACCTTTACCTCCATCTATTTGCCACTCCTCTTCCCCACACATACACTCTTATAAAAGCATCCACTCTCTCATCTCCTCCCATGGTTCACTGTCCTCGCCTTCTCTAATGCTCACCTTCTTGATCCTTAAGAGTTTGCTCTAGCACCCCACCACTACCTACCTTTTATCTCCTTTAGCCATATATCTCCTCTGTAGCAAGACACCTGTGCTTGTCCTTCTATCATACTTTAGCCTTTCAGCACCACTCACCCATATATCCCTCCACCTACACTTTCTCTTCCTAAATACTTCCTCTTAGTTGTAGAGGCTTTTACTGCTTCCCTTTTCTGTGGTATTTTTTGTTTGCAAGTTACATGACACTAGTGCTGGTGGCATGAAAAAGGCATCCAGTACACTGAGTAAAGTGGTTGGCATTAGGAAGGGTATTCATGTAAAATACACTACCATTTCGAGTGTGGCCGTTGCCAGTACCACCTGACTGGCCCTCATGCCGGTGGCACGTAAAAGCACCCACTACACTCTCGGAGTGGTTGGTGTTAGGAAGGGCATCCAGCTGTAGAAACTCTGTCAAATCAGACTGGAGCCTGGTGTAGCCATCTGGTTTCACCAGTCCTCAGTCAAATCGTCCAACCCATGCTAGCATGGAAAGCGGACATTAAACGATGATGATTATGATGATGATTCAGCCATAGAAACCATACCAAAGATGACATCAGAGCTTGATGCAACTCTGCAGCTTGCTGGTACCATGTTAAACCATCCTACCTATGCCAGAATTATAAGCAGATTTTAACTGATGATGATGATGACATATATATATATATGTGTGTGTGTGTGTGTATATGTACACACACACACACACACACACACACACACACACACAAACACATACACATGTCCACGCACACACAGTTTGTATAAAAATGTCAAAGTGTGCAAAGCAGTCTTACATGGTAAAAGTTTAGAATGCAAAGAATGTATACTGACTGTAACTAAGGCTACAAACATTCAGCAGTGGGTAGAAATGAACCAGAACCAGAGATAAAGATTGATTAAGTATGAATGGCTCCTGACATCATGTACAATGAAAGGCAGTTGATATCATGGGCTATGTAACTGTCAAGTGTTGTTTAGAACTTTCAACTGTTGCTTGTTCTTTCCTTCCACCTGTTGTATACAGCCACCCAGACAAACTGGCTGCACTGAACCTTTAGGTGTCGCTTTTTAATCCTAGCTACTACATGCATACGCACATACATACATTTATGCATATGTGTGTGTGTGTGCATGTGTGTGTGTGTGTGTGTGTGTGTGTGTGTGTGCGCGAGCATTTGTGTGTGTATGTTTGCTTGTTTTTTTATATACACACACACATATATATATATACACACACACACATACATATACATATATATATATATGTATGTGTGTGTGTGTGTGTGTGTGTGTGCATGTGTATATATATATATATATATATATAGAGAGAGAGAGAGAGAGAGAAAGAGATAGAGAGAGACAGACAGATAGACAGAGAGACAGAGACTGAGAGAGAGAGTTTGCCAAAAAAATTTATACACACTTCAGAGAAAGGTAAAATGTGTAGAAATATTTTAATGGTAAATTTATTCAGACATCATAAGATTAATATAACTTACCTTTAAACTTTTATGCATTTTTTGGCATGTTGACAAAGCAGTCAATTTACTGAGTGCCAATGTTTGCTGTAGAGTGTCAACAAAATGTTTAATAGGACCATTTTTCTTTGAAGGTTCTAACACTGTTCAGGCACACCTAGACATGCTATGCATAGTCATTTTACCTGCCATATATGTATTTTATTGAAATGATGACATTTTTTCAATAAGACAGCACACCAACACACTACTGCAGAGGCATGTGAGCTTACCTGGATGAGAATTCGCAAGAACACAAGATAGTATGCAAGTGAGTTACTTGCATGTTCTCCTGAATTAATATTTGCAGTAACTTTTACTTATGGGTTATCCTAAAGAATGACTGTATTGCAGAATACTGACTGCACTGACAGTCCTTTAGGAAGAAATTGAATGGCATGTGCAGCAATCCTACTGAACACTTTGGCCAACATTGCCCAAAGCAGCAGTTCGCTATACTAATAAGTGTCTGGAAGCTAAAGGCGACCACTTTGAGCACCTCTTGCAATTGTGGAGTTTAAAGATAGTCTGTATCAATTCTGTGATGTCTGAATAAATTTAGTATAAGCTTTTGCAGTCATTTTTGCACATTTGTCATTCAATTTGATAACTGGGTCACAAAATAAGATTAGCGCCATGAAGTTAGTCATTCAAATTCGTTTTTCAATCATTCAATTTTGCACTTCAGTCAAAGAATTTGCATTTAATTAGCAAATTAAAATGCCTATCGAGAGCATTGAAATTAGTTGGAATGTGAAGAAGTGTCTTTTCGAGCATTCAAATTTGCATGTAAGCATTCAAGTTCAGAATAAGCTTATTCAATTTAGCACTAATTTTACATGTCTGTTTTCACTCACATTCTAAGAAGTGAAAGTTAAAAATGACAAATTTAAGTGACATGTTTTGTCATGCAAATTTTATTGTGTTGTTATAACTACAAGGAAGAAATAAATTAAGTGATTCTTCTGTACACGAAAGTCTTTTCCATTACAACACTTGTAACTGGTTGGTATCAGTTACATTTTATATTCCTTTCTCTTATACCAGTTTGTAATCATGGAGCCACGCATAAGATACATGAGTATATTGGATGAAGGTAGGGCAAGACTGGTTGACGCCTTCAAGGGGCATCAAACTGATTACCTGCAACTAGTAGACACACTTGGCATTAAAAGGAGTACTGCTCGATCCATAGTAGTGACCTACCTACAGTCTGAGAGGTACCACAAGTTGCCCAGAGGAGCTGCCCAGAGGAGCTGCCCAGAGGAGCTGCCCAGAGGAGCTGCCCAGAGGAGCTGCCCAGAGGAGCTGCCCACCTCATTAAGGTTGATGAGAAAATGTGAGCCAGGTTTCAGGTGATTATTGATGCCAACCTACTTGCAACCTTTCAACAGATGAAGAGGTACTTAGAAGCAGCATTGCCCGGAAAGCTACCTGTTTCCATGTCTGCTATCTCATGGGCTCTAGATGGGATGTTGATAACTACGAAGCTGGCCAAAGACGTCCCAGATGCAAGAAATACCCCATGAACTCTAGAAAAGCCTTATGAGTACATGCATTGGTTCATGGAAAAGGGAGTCATCGTCTATTACATATTTATCGATAAATGTGGGTACAACATTTGGATCAGGTGGTCTTTTGGATGAGACCCTTGAAGCATTCCTGTTTGCTGAGCTGTCAACCATCAGTTTGGGAAAACCGCAACTTTCACAATGTTGGGAGAAATTGGCTTAATTCACTACTCCATTGCAAGTGATACTGTTACACAAAACTCTTTCGAGGCTGACATGACCATGGAAGAATGATGAGCATATGTCATACAACAGGTTGCAAGGTGTAGCATCAATGCTGTCACTCCAGAAAATTGTGTTTGTTGGTATAGCCACACCCAGACTTACCTCCCACGATGCCTCAACTGCCAGGAAATAGATGGTTAAATCCTCTTAAACAAATTCTCCTTATCAAGTCTGTAAATCAATAATTATCTTATTGTACAAAGCACCCTTTCCCTGATGAAAGAAAAAATGCAAAATCAAAGAAATATATACTTTTCCCAACAAGACAAAGGAAGAACACATATCACAACATGATGTGTTCAAAATCAAAGAAAATGAACATTTTGTTTTTTTGTAATTGTGAGTTTCTTTAAAAAGATTGAAAAGGCTGGAATGCAATTTCATGAAGTCTCACAATAAATACATGTACCTATGCAAAAATGAAAGAATACATAGAAAAGACATGGGCACAATGAAGTACTTAAAGCATAAACAATGGATGAAAATATATGATTATGATAACAATGACCATGAGATAAAAACAAAACAGTTATCATGCTAATTTGATTGCTTGAAGTGTTAAATAGATTGTTCCGAAACGAATTTGAATGTTTGAAAAAATGCTTCCTCGCATTCCGACTTATTTGAATGCTCTCGATGGGCATTTTAATTTGAATGATGTAAATGCTAAATTCTTTGACCAATGTGCAAAATTGAATGATTGTAAAATGAATTTGAATGCCTAACTTCATGGTGCTAACTTTTTCACGCCTTTGAATGACCCGATTATCAAATTGAATGACAAACATATGAAAATGACTGCAAAAACCTACATCAAAATATTTCTACACATTTTTCTTTTCTTGAAGTATGTATATATTTTTTGGCTGATTCTGTTATATACATATATACATATATATCATCATCATCATCATCATCATCGTTTAATATCTGCCTTCCATGCAGGCATGGGTTGGACAGTTTGACAGGAGCTGGCCAGGTAGAAAACTACCCCAGGTAGAATTATAATATATATATATAATAATTGTTAATTACAGGTATTCTTTTATTAGTTCCTATTTATAAAGCTTTTGGTATTATCTATTAAGTTACAGGTATAAGTTTAACATGTAAGGATAACGAATATTTAATACGCATGTAGTGTTTTAATTATTTTCTAATCAGCTGATGATATCATTCAAAAAAATTAACTAATGGTTCTCAGCAACTATACATCAAACTTACTGATTGATGTTAGCAAAAAGCTGATGAATCAAAGTTATTGATGGCAAATCAGTCAAGCTTAATATAAGCTGGAAGAAAATAGACAAGATCGCAGAACAGAGCAGACTTGTGAAAGGTGTGAATGCAGTCAAACATCATATCATGTTAGCTGCAGCAATCCAGCAATCAGCTATGTTTGACAGCCAGATCTGTCAAATATGAAGAGTCTGCAAATTTAACTACCTGTATTGTTTCTTACTTAAGGGCTACTCTTTGGCAGATGACACACTCTCTCTCTCTCTCTCTCCCCCTTTCTCTCTCTCTCTCTCTCTCTCTCTCTCTTTCTCTCTCTATGCTCACATAACTAAAGAACCAGTCCACAACCACACCACTGTATATAAAATGTACTTTCTCTGTAGTTCTCTGTCAGACAGTCATGTTCTATTCAAACTTTTAACAATAAACATATGGAGAACACGTACACAGTGTCATGTGATGGGTCTGGTTAGAAATAACATCAGTTTGCTTGTACACATGTGTTGATAAAAAATAGAAGTCAGTATAGAAACTAAATTCTTTATGTATAACATCATCATCATCATTGTTGCCATCGTCGTCATCATCATCGTCGTCGTCGTCATCGGCATCATCATCATTGTCATCGTCATCATCATCATCATTTAACTTCCATTTTCCATACTGGTACGGGATGGATAATTTGACAGGATCTAGTGAGCTGCAGGACTGTGAAAGCTCAGCTGCTTTAGTATGGTTTCTACAGCTGGATGCTCTTCCTAATGCCAACCACTTTACAGTTTGTACTGAATGATTTTTCTTACGCCATTGGCACTAATGAACTCACCAAGTAACTTGCAAAACAAGAAAGTACAGTAGAAGGAAAGGAAAAAAAAAAAAGAAAAGGCAAAAAGAAAAAGTTCCCTTCACTTAGTGGGAAGGAGGGAGGGAAGAATGTTGAGAGGTGAGGAGGTGGTTGTATGCCAGGTGTTGAGGAGCAAAGATGTATGACTGAGGACAGCCCAAGTATCTTATTATAGAGCAGATACATGGCTACCCCGCCATGAAGTAGATGAAGGTAAGAGATTTGCAAATGTTTTACAAAGGATCAGAGGCATGAGATAT
Organism: Octopus bimaculoides; assembly: GCF_046866305.1. Lineage (NCBI taxonomy): Eukaryota > Metazoa > Mollusca > Cephalopoda > Octopoda > Octopodidae > Octopus > Octopus bimaculoides. The sequence goes on along the minus strand of NC_142930.1, from coordinate 32,735,848 downwards.
TCAGGATTGCGAAGCAGTGTATCAGAGGAAATAGAGATGTGGCAGGTGAGAAATGTGTGCAAATGGATAATGGTATGCTTGCACTTAGTGATTCAGAGAAGAAAGATGCAAGGAAGTGTCACTATGAAAGGTTACTAAATATAGAAAATGAATAGAAGAAAGAGAGTCTACCAAATATCAAACCAATTGAGGGATCAGCCATCAGAGTCAATAGCAGCATAATAGATAAGGCAATTAAGGATGTGAAGATAGGGAAAGACCTTGGGCCATCAGGAATCACTGCCGAGATGATTAAAATTTCTGGTGGTGTAGGATATAGCTTAGTCACCCGTATAGTCAATCACGTTATTCAGGAAGGCACCATCCCCCAATGACTACTGTTGTAGTATTATAGTGAGTTGCTACAAGGGTAAAGGTGATGCCTTAGATAGAAACAACTACAGAGGTATTAAATTGCTCGACCAAGTCATGAAAGTTACTGAGAAGGTTATAGCTCAATTGATTAGAAATAGAATTAAACTAGATGAAATGCAGTTTGGTTTTGTACCTGGAAAGAGTACCACAGATGCCATCTTCCCAGTGAGACAGCTGCAAGAAAAATACTTGGCCAAATGTAAGCCATTGTACTTAGCCTTTGTTGACCTGGAGAAAACTTTCAACAGAGTTCCTCACTCTGTTGTATGGTGGTCTTTAAGATAGTTGGGAGTAGAGAAGTGGCTTACTAGAGCTGTACAAGCCATGGACAGAGGTCCATATATATATATATATATATATATATATATATATAGAGAGAGAGAGAGAGAGAGAGAGAGATGTCTGGCACCTTGCTCTACTCATAGAGATCCATAGTCCACAGCAGAAGTGTTAAGGCCACTCCTCCTGGTGAAGAAGATTGGCTTGCAAGAGTCCTGTGTCACTGCCACATAAAAAGCACTCATGCCGGTTCCATGTATGAGTGCTCTTGTGGTGCCACATAAAAGCACCCAACACACTCTGTTAAGTGGTTGGCATTAGGAAGGTCATCCAGCTGTAGAAACCATGCCAAATCAGACGGGAGCCTGGTGTAGCTTTCTAGCTTACCAGCTGTGATCAAACCACCCAACTCATGTCAGCATGCACAATGAGCATTAAATGATGATGATAATGATGATTATACATATATATATTGAAAATTATTCATATGAACATATTTTTGCCTGTGTGTATCTCATGTATGTAAATATTTGGATTTGTGTGCATGTGTGCATGTGTGTGTGTGTGCGCGCACGTGTGCATGTGTGTATGTGTGTGTGTGTGTGTGAGTGTGTGTGTGTGTGTGTGTGTGTGTGTGTGTGTGCACGCGCGCGTGCATGGAGGTGCAATGGCCCAGTGGTTAGGGCAGCGGACTCGCGGTTTCGATTCCCAGACCGGGCGTTGTGAGTGTTTATTGAATGAAGCTCCAGCAGTGGGTGGTGGTGAACCCTGCTGTACTCTTTCACTACAACTTTCTCTCACTCTTTCTTCCTGTTTCTGTTGTACCTGTGTTTCAAAGGGCCAGCCTTGTCACACTCTGTCTCACGCTCAATCTCCCCGAGAACTACGTTAAGGGTACACGTGTCTGTGGAGTGCTCAGCCACTTGCACGTTAATTTCACGAGCAGGCTGTTCCATTGATCGGATCAACTGGAACCCATGTCGTTGTAACTGATGGAGTGCCACAAAAAACTATATATACATTATATATATATATATATATATATATATATATATATATATATATATATATATATATATATATACATATATACATACATACATATATACTTACATACATACATACATACATACATACATACATACATGTATGTATGTATATGCATTCATATGTATGCATTGTAAGTATGCTATTTATTTTTAAGTATGATTTTTTTTGTGTTCATATTTTGTGGAAGTACTGTTTGTTTTTCTTTGTGTGTGTATGTGTGTGTGTGTGTGTGTGTGTGTGTGTGTGTGTGTGTGCATGTGTATGCATGTGTACACATGTGCATGTTTGCATGCATGTTCCTGCAGGCTTATGTGTATGTGTTTATGCTATTTGTCTGTATATATGTAAGCTGTGGAAGAAGTCAAAATATTAAGTGAAGATAATTTATAACCTGAGGTGAAGTGTTTCCTGAAGTCTAAACATGATATCTGCTTCAGAACTTACAATGCTTATAGTTTACTGTTGACACCCTAAATACATAGTTAAATAAATGAAAAAATACATAAATAACAAGATTGAGGTGGTTAGTGGTTGATGGTGTTTTGCTACTGCTACTGCTGCCACTACTGCTGATCCTATTTAGTGTTTGTTTCTTTTTCCAGCATTTTTGAAAATCCTTCTATATATGAATATAAATTTCAGCTTACTCTTAAACAATTTTGACATTATAATTTCCTGAGAGAGCATGTTGGTCTGACAATAAAAGGACTGAGATCTTATCCTAGTTAAATCTTATTTAGCTTCTATGTATTCAGAACCAATAAAAAAATTGTTAATTAGATTGTCTACATGTCCATGTAAAAATTGATAATTATTCATCTGGTGATGTTAATTGGACAAAAAGAATTATGTAATGGCTGATAATTCAAATGAGTTAATTAAGTATAAGAATATATATTATGAAGAATACATTCTTTGTGCATGTCTGTGTGTGTATGCATTTATATATGTATGTATGTATGTATGTATGTATGTATGTATGTATGTATGTATGTATGTATGTATGTATGTATGCATGTATCTACATCTATCTGTATATTTGCCTGTCTGTCTATTTATACATACACATACTCACACACACACACACATACATGTATGCATGCATGCATACATAAGTACATACATACATACGTATGTACGTATGTATGTACGTATGTATGTATGCATGTGTGTATCTATGTATGTATGTATGCATGTATGTATGCATGTATGTATGTAGTTACATCTATTTGTATATTTGCCTGTCTATCTGTCTATTTATACATACATACACATACACACACACACACACACATGTATGCATGCATACATAAGTACATACATACACATGTACATACATACATATGTACGCATGTATGTACGTATGTATGTATGTATGTATGTATGTAGGTATGTATGAACGTATGTATGTGGGTAAGTACGTATATGTGTGTGTGTACACACACACACCATCAGATGATTAAATTCAGATATATAAAATCTGCCTAGAGTTATACAAGGTTCTGACAGAAGCTAAATGAGACCCAATTATGTTTATAATATGATCCCTTAGTTGTCAGACCCTCATGTTCTCTTGATGGGCTCTGTGAAATTAGTTCAAAGCAAGACTAAATATATATCTTAATATAAAGTTAATTTATTCATTTGCTCTATGCTACTATCAGAAGAAAACACTTGCTGAGTGTGGAAATTGTGGAAAGATGTGAAATTGAATACTGTAGGGCAGTTTATTTTTATTAAAGAATTACATTACTTAAGTATTATTATTTGATATTGATTTGTTATTCAAGTGCAGAGTCATAATTTATAGTGAAATAGCATAACATTGTGTAATATTCATGTTTTTCTCTGATGATACAATTAGTGGAAAAAGTAAACTGAATTGATTTCGCATAGGAATTGAAACTGAATCACTAGTTCAGATTGCCAGAAGCTTGCCTCTTTGTTTTATAGCATTTGTTTGCCTGAAGAACAACATTAAGGATGTATTTTGACTATAAATAAGATTTATTGAAATTGAGTTAAATCCCTGTAATATCTCAAAGATAGAGATTGATCTAATGGAAATTTAGGGTTAAAAACAAAAAAAAACTATGTAAGATGCCATTAATTGTCTAGAAATTATTGATTACAGGTACATAATTTACTTCATCTCTAGTTTCTCGTGTCTAAGTATATTGATTTCTTAAAAGGCATAAAGCCACAGTCTTGTATATGAAGAGGATGGAACATTGTGAAGCTGACACTTTCTCAAGAGTTTTCATCATTCCAATGAAAAGAAATAACTAAATTTCAGAATCAAAATAATGAAAACATAATTTATCAAAAGATTTTTTTTTTTGGCTTTAATCAGTTACAAGACCTTTGAATTTTTAGACAATAGAAAAATGGGATAACCATATCTTTCCACTAAACTTAAGTGGTGTGAAACAAAAGATGTCTATGACCAGGAATCAAACTAGTAATCTACCCACTGGGTAGTTTTTATATACTTGGGTTTCTAATTCTTGTCTATGGCTAATGAAATATATTGACTTTTTAAATAGATGTTAATCCTTTTCAGATTGACTACGGAGAGGAGTAGAATGAGATCTTTTGATGCTTGTACTTCCCTTTGTAGGACAGTGGTAAAGTGAGGTGCTGAACTTAATTATAGCCCAGAAAGACACTCTCATAATAAAGATAGTGGAAACAGTCCTGTATTGTAGTATTGCCAAATCTGAAGAAGTGTAGCAATTGGTTCTAAGTATCCCATTTGTGGGGTTTCTTGTTCTAGTTTTCTGTAACTCTTGTCTTAGTGTATTTATCTCTGTGATGACAGTTCACACCATCACCAATACCACCACCACTGTTACCACCGCCACTGTTACCACCGCCACTATTACCACCGCCACTGTTACCACCGCCACTGTTACCACCACCGCCGCTGCCGCCGCCACCACCACCACCACCATTTAACAATAAATAAAATAAATAAAAGAGATACAATATGGTGTTCATGCAATGCTTACAGACACCAATGAAGTGAAACAAATGGCTATCACTGGGAATTGAAACCAGCACACAAACTTCTCAGCTTACTCAGAAGTTATCTGCTTGCTCTATGGTTGCCAAAAGAATTATTTTAATATTACTGATTGTTAAGCATTTTATTGTTAAGAAGAAATCACCAGTGTTTTGTAATAAAGCACAAAGCCTCCTTCCATCACCATCTTTCTGTCACTGGAGTTGCTAATGTCAAATTTCTATGGCAACTAGCTGCCTAACAAGAGGCATTCTGTTTCTCTTGCTGCCCATATCGTATACATTCATAAACAAGACCTTTTCAGATTTTATCAAAGGAAGACATACATGTGTGCATATGTATATATGTACATGTATATGTTTATGTCTGTGTGTGTGTGTTTGTCTGTACAAGGTTGCTTGTAAAAATGTATGAGTCTGTGAGTGTATGTGTTGGTACTTTTAAATTTATGTGCATATGTGCACGTATATGTATGCATCTGTTTGTATTTGTGTATGAGTGCTTGTGTGTGTGTGTGTGTGTGTGTGTGTGTGTGTGTCTCTCTCTCTCTCTCTGTGAGTGTGTGTGTGTGTGTGTGTGTGTTTCTATAATCCAACATCATCTCCACATGCAAGCATTTATGAAAGCTAATTATTTTTATTTACTCAACGATAACAACAAAAACAGCAGCAGTAACAGCAGTAATAAAAAGACAATGACGACAACAACAACAACAACAATTCCTAACAATGTTACAAAGTTTGTAGTGAACGGATATAAACCATTTAATTGACACTCAGTATATAACTGATACTTATTATATTGAACTCTGAAGGAATGAAAGACAACACTGATCCCAACAGGATTCGAACTCAGAATGTAGTTGAATAATGCAAGGTTTTGTCTGGTGCTCTCATGGCCAATATCTTGTATGTCACAAGGGAAAATAATACAAAAAACTTTACATGATACAATGAAATACACAAGCAAGCAGACACAGAAACGCAATGTGACATTATCATTTGTATAAAATATTGGTTTCCAATTTGGCACGTAAAAAGCACCATTTGAGTGCGATCGTTTCCAGCTTCACCTTGCTAGCACTTGTGCCAGTGGCATGTGAACAAAACATTAGACTGGCTCCTGTACAGGTGGCACGTAAAAAACACCATTTGAGCCTGGTAGTTGCCAGTACCTCCGGACTGGCCCTCGTGCCGGTGGCACATAAAAAGCACCCACTACACTCTCGGAGTGGTTGGCATTAGGAAGAGCATCTAGCTGTAGAAACTCTGCCAGATCAGATTCGCTAGTCCCCAATCAAATCGTCCAACCCATGCTAGCATGGAAAGCAGACTTTAAATGATGATGATGATGATGATGATGATGATGATGAATCACTTGTCATGTATTTCCAGTTCCAGCTTAAATGGAAACTAAAGTGAGCCAGCGTCTTAGCAAATTAACTAAATTATTGTCCAGCAGAAAATCTATCTGATATGGATCTATAGTTGTTATTGGACTTGTTCTGGTTACTCTTGACTTTTGTTATATTTCATCTTTGTATTGTGATTGATACTGGTTTTAGTATCAGCAGTGTTGGTGTTGGTGATAGCAGGGTTGGCTTAAGTTATAGAGGAAGTGGATTACTATAATTATTAAATAGGTAGAATGCTCATAGTAGAGTCAAGAGATGAGGATTCAGCAAAACTTGTGGATGTGTTGGTGTTAAGGCTGAAAAAAGTGCCAGCTGTCTCTATGCAGTGATATTGTCAGCTGTCATGTTGCAGTGACACTATCATTTGTCATGTTACAGTCATATTGTCATCTATCATGCTACAGTGATTTTGTCAGCTACCATGCTATGGCAATACTGTCATCTATGATGTTACAATGATAGTGTAATATCATGAGATCGTTTTTACCATCCTGTCCTAAGTCTTTCTTGATCTCACTCTTCTACAGATGCAATTCATTTTGTATCTTTGTTCATGCAGCTGTCATGCTTCATTTGTGTCATGTGCCCATACCAGCACAATCTTTTCTGACACATTACATTTGATTCCTTTTTCACCTGCCTTGGCTCTCAATTCATGTATATGTTGTCATTTCTTAAACACAAGGACATGTGTGTGAGTATGTGTATATCTGTGTTTGAGTATGTATATAGGTAACAACATAGTTAGTAAAGTTGAATTTAAATTTAACACATCATTAACTCCAAACTCTTCAAAGACAACAATTAAATTTATCAAACCCATTAATCCCAAGTTTGTTGCAAGCATTTTTAAACTTAGCAAAATCCATTACTGCCAAAACTTCCAAAGAAGTCAATGAACCATTCAATAACATCCAACCTGTCTTCTGAAAATAGTAATAGAATCTTTCTTTGCATTGAATATTATTAAAAATTCAAACTTTAACCTCATTGATTTCACAGATCTAGAAAGAACTGTTAAACCATAGGCACAGCTTTTTCTTCTAGACTAAACCAAAAAGCTTTTTTTAAAAAATAAAAATAAACCAAATTCGACGACTGGCACCCGTGCCAACCTTTCCTTCATTGGACACTAAACTCTGCTTGCGAAGACCTGTTGAGGCAAGTGAAATCAAAATTGAACCAAATTCGATGACTGGCACCCGTGCCAGTGGAGCGCTAACAGCTCCGTCCAAGCATGATCATTGCTAGAGCAGCTGTCTGGCTTCTGTGCCAGTGACACTTAAAAAGCATCATTTGAGTGTGTTTGTTACCGGCATCACCTTGCTAACACTTTTGCTGGTGGCACGTAAAAAATCATTCAAGCGATACTCTGCAGATCAGATTAGAGACTGCTGCAGCCATCTGGTTTGCCAGTCCTCATTCAAATCGTCCAACCCATGCTAGCATGAAAAGCGGACGTTAAACGATGATGATGATGAAAAAATAACTTACCTAACTTTAACTCCTGGAACATTATCCAGCCTGATAAAATTCTGAATGTAGAAGCTGCATTTACATCATAACCTCAGAAATCCCTTTACCACCACTCTCTGCACACAATAAGAAGAATTTTGACTCTGATATTTAATCCATTGACATGACTTTTCTATGACTGAGGAAAGATCTACTGAACAAGATCAAATTATCTGATATACAGTGCTATCAACAGCTGGTCCAAGTAGAAGACCTGGGTGACAAAGAACCATGTCAGGTTTACTAATACATATGACATCTCATAGAATTAAATTCTGTTGATAAAAAATTTCTAAGATAAATTGTGCATGAACTGAAGACCACCTAATCTACTGAGAGTCTCATTCTTCCAAAGCTTATAATCATCCTTGTGAAGTTTATAGAAATGCAAACCTTAAGTCTACAGCTGATTTCATCAAGATAAGCTTATAAGCCCTTAAACATGAGATTTTTGTGGCTACCCCAAATCAAGAAATAGGGATCTACAAATGCTTTCCCATTTGAAACATTTTCTGTATTCAATCTCGCAGCACAAGTAACCATGAAACAAAAATCACTTTTCAAACAATAAATCACATGACAATGCTGATGAAGAGGAGGAGGACAAACCCTTCAACATCTTGTAACAGTTTTTCAATGATTAGAAAAATGCCAATTTGCTACAAACACTATAAAACATTTAATTTTTTTTTTGTGTGTCTAGTATTTCGTATTCCTTGAACACTGTATGACCTTCACAAAATTTCACCACTTCCTGTCAAAGTTACAGTCAAAATAACAATTACAAAAGTTTAATCAGCATGATAAATTTCAGTTGCTGCTATATTCACAATTGGTGCTTTTATGTTGCCTTATGATGTTTTTTATTACATATTGGAAGGAAAAGATTTTATAGAGCACACTGAACACAAATTCCTGTTTTATGCACTATTTCCCTTCAGGAAATAACCAACTATTGCCAACAGTTTAACTCTGAGGCCCAGAATATTAAATTGACAAAGAATGCTATTATTGGTGGCTTATCTCACACTCAGAATAACATGTTCATTTGCACCTAGGCAATATACTGATTTTAAATTTTAGCTCAAGCCAGCAGTTTTGCAGGAGGGAATAAGTTGATTGCATCCATCCCAGTGGTCAACTGGTGCTTATTTTAAAGACCCCAAAAGGATGTAAAGTAAAGTTGACCTTGGTGGAATTTGAATTCAGAAAGTAGAGATGGAGGAAATATCACTAAGCATTTGGTCTGGTGTGCTAATGAGTCAGCCAGCTTGCCACCTTATACCTAAGCAATATATTGAGTTAATAGTAAATCAGAAGAATTAACAAGTGATTGAGTGAATTATAGACTGTACTGTAAATAAGTCTCATTACTCAACACAGCAGTAATCATTTACTGTGACATAACTAACAGCCTTCACTGTGTATCGAGAGATATTTGATGTCCTGCACACATCCTAGTGTTCATAAACCATTGAGATTTGTATTCATAGAACGAATGACAAAATCAATGGTATAAGAATGTGAGCCCAAAATTTCCAGCTGCTTACATTTACTTTGACTACTCAAGTTCTTCAACTTCTAAGACTAATAGCATAACCCAACAACATACAACTGTTACAAGCCCACTTCCAGTCTAAACCCAGTCACAATTCACGTCAAGGTTTGTCATTCAGTTTTCTTTATTAACCCTTTCACTACTATATTTATTTTGAGATGCTCTGTATTTCTTTCAATTACGTTAAATATAACAAACAATTTTGTAAAATAACTTAGTTATCATTCAGCTAGTGTTAGGAACATAAATTGTGACTAAAGTTTGGTGGAAGATTTTAATTCAAAACTTATGAAAACAAGACATTTGTATTCAGAGCCAGAGCTGGTTTTAGCCGGGTTGGTAACAAAAGGGTTAATACTGTTCATTGAAAATACATTGCAGTTAAATATAAATACATCCATAAAAGTAGTGTGGTCAAAGAGTTCACGTCTTTATCATGTGATTCTGGGTTCAAACACACTGTGAGACATTTCAGATAATTATCTTTCTTGAAAGTCGACAAATATGTTGTGAGTGGAATTTAGTTGATGGAAACGGTGGAAAGCTGGTGTGTGTGTGTGTGTGTGTGTGTGTGTGTGTGTGTGTGTGTGTGTGTGTGTTAAAGTTAGATAAGGCTGGTTTATGGGATTATGTTAGGTTTCACATCCTTAAAGGGCTTAGCTTTATGGTGTATCATCAGATCCCAAAACCTGCTGGCTAAAGGCCTCTCTAACAAGTGGCCTTCTTTTTTCGGATTTATGTTTACAGGCGATATATATATATATATATATATATATATATATATATATATATGGGGCTTGCTAAAACTAGGCCGAAACAGCTGTAAGATTAAACTTCTGTTCATCCTCTAATTCCTTATGTACTTTGTACTTCTATATGTAAACCATGTTGGCAAAATAACATAGTCTGCCATGGACACCTGTGCTTTGGTTCTTTCTTTCTTTTTCTTTTCTTCCTTTTTTTGTCACTTTTGCTATGAATTAAATTAATGAATTCAACAGGATACACCGTCTGCAAGTAGTTGGGTTCAGCATATTATCCTCCATTTTCTAATTGTTACATATATATATATATATATATATATATAAAGGACAGATGGACCTAGTGTAAGTTCAACAACTCAGAAATTTGGTGTCTGGCATGCTGGGAGACCATTGTGCCTGAGGCACCCATCAGCTTTTGCTAAAATATGTCTCTGGGAGAAGGTTACTCCAATATAAAACCAGATATGCTGGGAATGGTATCATACATTTTAGGGATCTTTTGCTTGCACTTTAAATCAGGGTACTCCCACATTCCTGAGCCTGTGACCCATATCTGGATATCTTGCCCTGGCTTGTCTGGATCATGTCAGTAGGGTGGAGAGAGTCTGTGAGGTGTTGTGCAAGCATTACTGAACCTAAAATTTTAGGTTGTGCAGTTGCCACTGCAGGAACTTTCCAATGCCTGGTTGAGTAAGACGAACATGGAAACTGTGGACTTGAATCCAAGTGAAGCAGAATGCAGGTGCAATAAACTCATGCACAAGCACTATTGACATATATAATTACCACCATCAACGCCACCACCACCACCACCACCACCACCACTACCATCATCATCATGTTGCTGCATTTGCTTTCCATGCTGGTATGTTAGCCTCAGAGTTATTGCCCTTCTAGATGAGTCTGAGAATAGTGTTTTGCTTGTTTGTTCCATTTTGGTATTGTTTTTCTATTGCTGGATGCTGTTCATAATACTGACCACTTTACAGAGTGTATGGAGTGCATTTGACAATGGCACCAGCTCTAATGAGGTTGTCATATCTTATCAAGACTTAACAGAAACCTCTCAGTTTTATATTGTCTCCATTCATTCACCAACCATGTTTCTGAATGTACAGGGTGCAGTTTATCATGGTCCCAGCATTGAGGGGAGAGAGAGTGAAAGAGGGGGAAGAAAGAGAAAGAGTAAGAGAGAAGAAAGAGACATTGCCTTGTTCCCTGCAAGACTTAAAGAGATTCTACTCTACATTGTGTTGCCTTTGACTGCTAAGGCAAGCATGACCGACCCAATGGGTGAATACAGAAGAGAGTGATGACTAAGAGGATGAAAGAATCGATAGTATGAGAAGGTTGGAAAAACGATGTGAGCAAGAGGATGGTAGGAGAGGGAGCAATGTGAAACAGTGATAGCTACATGTTAACTGATGGTAATGAGATTGTATAGTAAAACAACACAATAGCCATAAAAATGTGTGATAACAATAAATGTGTAGTAGGAGTAGAGATGAGTGATGGTAAGAGTGGTAGATGTCACTGAAGAGCTTTTGGGGTTGGGAGATGATGGCTATGTGAGAAAGAGAGAGAGAGAGAGAGAGAGAGAGAGAGAGAGAGAGAGAGAGAGAGAGAGAGAGAGAGAGAGAGAGAGAGAGAAAGATTGTGAGATTGAGAGGTAGTGGTAGTGGAAGAGAGGTAGAATGATAAGTGGAGAGACTGAAGTTGAGTGATAGAAGGTGACGTTAGGGGTGGGAGAAGGTAGAGCTTTTATATATGTGTGTGTGCAAATGGTTCTTGGCTGTCGACAATATAAATACAAGTGCTTTTATGCACCATGAGAAGTCCTCAAAAGCTAAATAATGCAGTATTCTGTGTTCTAGCACAATATTGAAGTTATGTTGGAGATAAAGATTGCCTTCAACCTTATCCATTAAAATCCATGCTGGCATGGGTTGAATGGTTTGACAGGACTCAATGGGTTCAAGGACTGCATTGTGCTCCAGTGTTTGCTTTAGCATTTTACTATAGCTGAATGCCCTTCCTAATCCAAACCATTTTACAGCATGCATTGAGCGCTTTTTTCATGCCACTAGCACTATATATACACATGCTCTCAGTCTCCCTCTCTCTCTCTCTCTCTCTCTCTCTCTCTCTCTCTCTCTCACACACACACACACACACACACACACACACACACATACACACAACATACATACACTCACATATTAGGATGTATAAGCAGAAAAAAGGGGCTCAATACAAGTAATAGAGTTTATTCATTTGAAAGTGATGATTTGCGTTGTTGTTACTCCGGAGTTTCTTGCTGGTATGTATTCATTCAGGTGATCTGTTATTTTCCTCAAGTTTTATTGGTGTCAAATATAGCTTATTGAAATAAGACACAAAACATATTGAAATTATTATTCTATTATTTTATTTTACATATATTTTAGTAACAATTAGAAAACAAGTATAAAAATTGCTAGTTTTGCTAATGTATTTCTTTGTAATTTAATGGTTCTATTGAACATTAAAAGGAAATTAATGAAGGCTAATCTACAATTATTTTATATTAAAATATCGATGGATGTATTGAACTATATATATAGTTAATTAATTATTAAAGCTGAAATTAATCAAGGAATACATTAATATATGTTGATTTTGAATATAGTGCAAAATAAAAAGAGAAGTGAGCACTTGGCAGTCCTGTCTTTTTATTATGTTTTATTTCTAGATCTTATCTATTCACTGTGCACATTTAAAAATGATAAGTGTTTTTTTATTTGGCCTGAATAAATTGAGTTAATCACTTGACCTTTTGTCATCAGAAGTATCTTTCAATGGGTGATCAGCTCCATTGATGTCATTGACCTTTTCATAGAAAATCTATTTCTAACAGTCAGGAAAAGTGATGTGATGTAGAAACACAACAAAACTCCTGTGGTGGATTTGAGCTCATATAATTATGTCTAGGAAAAAATTATTTATTTTTATATGTATACAGCAGTTGTCATTCCACTTCCTACACTATATTTTCTTATATTATCCTTTAGACTCTTCTACTGTGCCTTTTGGTAAAATTTGTACTGAAATGCTACTGTAATATTTGAAATATATATATATATGTGTGTGTATGTATATATATGCACACACACACTTATAGAGTGAGTGAGAGCAAAGTATAAGTAGCACAGAATAATGCTCAAATAAATGTGAACTTAAATTCCAAATTCCTCATCAAGAGCCTAGCTCAGGGCTTCAAAAGTGGCTAAATTGAGCTGCTATGGTAGTAGTAAGGCTTGGGACATATACATATGTGTCTCAAGTCTAACTGTGTTTATTTACCCTTACTACTTCTATATGTATGTATGTAAGTGTGTGTGCGCGTATGTATGTTCATATATACTAACGAAAGAAAAGGCCACTCAATATATCATGAAGAGTTTATAATTAAGTAATCATCAAATAATTCACAGATACATTACTTACAATTTTACATGTGCACCCTACCCCACATTTTGTGTATGTGCAAGCTTTCAGTAATGAATTCGTGGATTATTAACTATTTAACATGTACAATATATATATATATATATATATATATATCAACAACAGTAACACCGTCCTCTATAGGACCACTACATTTAGTTGGCAAATATATATATATATATATATATATATATATATATATAAAGCATTAATGGAATGATAAGAGTACAGGAATTACATAATGAGCTTCATTAGCTTTCAACTGTTTCTACTATAAGATGAAGTACAATTACTCAGCTCTGAGTGTACTGCTTATTATAGCAGAAACAGTTGTAAGCTAATGAAGTTGATTATGTAATTCCTGTTCTTTTGTCATTTCATTAATTTCATATTACACCCTGCACTTGCCAAATACTCTATTCTGAAGCATAAGTATATTGAGTCCTAAAAACAGGTTAATTAATATTGCTATGCCTAAGTGAAACAAAATATGGAAATTCTTTTATGCAAGTTATCATGTCTACCATTTGAAATGAGAAATTTTTCAGTATAATTTTAACCTTTTCCTTATCATTTTGCTTCATCTTTATTTGGTGGTATGTTTAACCAGAGATGTGCTACTGGTGATAAATCATGGTGTGTTGAACATTATTGTAAGATAATCTTTTACATTGTTTTATAAAATAAAAGTATACATTGAAATGATAGTCAAGTAATTAACCGATATTGATTTTTCTCCTACAAGTGTGATTAAATAGATTCACTAGCTTGAATATTTCTCAAACTAATTAAATGTATTGATTTAGGGATGTGTCTCCTTAATTTCTGCCCATGATATTTGGTTAGTAGAAAAGTACACCTCAACCATTAAGATGGAGGAGACCAACAAAAGTTATGTCTTGTCAATGGACACATGACTCTAGTGATGAAACACAAATTGTTGACTCTTCCTTTTGGCTTTCAGCAACTTACAAATAATTTTGAAATATACTTTATAAAAATATAAAAAATATGAACCAGATAAAAATAATGTAGAGACGTGTTAGTAGCACACCTTGAATATTACCCTTGTTGTTGATAAGAATTACACGAGAAAAATATAGTAACAAGGTATTTTATAGATACTTTTTAGTTTCTTTTGTATTTCACAAGGTAATCCTATCTCTTTTCTAACTGAAATGAACCAAGATACTTTATCCAGATTTATAAGATAGTGTCTTTGATAAGGCCTGAAGCTTTTATTTTTGGTATCAAGCACCTTAATCCACCCAAACTATATATTTTAACCCTTTTCTTGTGACAATCTCTTATGATCATTCTGTATAAAACATCCTGGATCTAATTTTAATACTATTTTTGTTCTGTTCTATAAGAATTTGATATGCAAGGATTTATATTCGAAAGTTGGTAGAAATGGTATTGCAATTGACTAGTAAGATACAAATTAATAAAAAGAATATCCAAATTCAACATCAATCACTTGTTAGCAGAACTGTTTGCCTAATGGCATTTCGTCCGACTTTGTTCTTGTGTCTCTGTCAACAAGAGCCTAGAAAAACCCTAAACATTTTTCTTGGACTACATGTATATAAAAATAATTGATAGAAGGAAGCTTATAATAATCTCTCAATAGGGATTTGAAATTAAATAAAACAAATTAATAAATTAAAGGGATTATTAAACATTGAAAAATTAAATTTCATTCTTAACATAGATCCTCTTGAATTTATGCTTCTGTTCTTGTTAATGATCAATGTCCTGCAGAAAAAAAAATAAAAAAATAAATATAAACATTTTGAGCATTAACAACCAAAATAAAACAGTATTCTGTTAATCTAAGCTTACAAGTCACAAACAAAATTTTGATTTTGTATTTTGCAATTTGCAAGAATATTTTTATTCTCTAAAATGTAAACACAAATGAAAATATGAATAAATGAAGTCAGTATTCTAAAATGCTGATAAATAATGCTGCTCTCTAAATAAGAGGCAGTAAAAAGAGAAAAGTCCAGGACAGAGGTTTCCAAACTGCAGTGGCAATATTTCCCTTGGGTACAAGATAACATTTCAGGAGTGTGATAAAGAAGGAAAGTTTGTACTTTATTACAATTACCTTTCAGAATAATATTATTAATTTACTCTTAAAAGTACATTTCTACTATGAAGCAATACAAGAACTTTATTATTCTGTTGTACTATATATGATTGAAAAAAAAATTAGTAATTGAGTTTTTTGTCTTCATATATGATATTACTTTTGTAAAGGCAATAAAAATTAATCAATAATTTAGTAGGAGTGCAGTAGCACATAAAGAATTGGGATTCACTAATCTAAGATGTTATTAATCATTCACTGTGTGTGTGTGCATGCATGTGTGGATTTGTGTGTGTTCATGGACATGCATGCATGCATGCATGAAGGTGCATAAGTATATGTGTAGGATAGATAGTAAAAATTCTGAGCAAAAAACTTTGCTAAAGGCCTTGAATAACTGTTCTATAATTCTATAGAACTCACTCAGATCGTGATAAGCCATCCAACTCATACTAGCATAGAAAACAGATTTAAAATGATTATGAGGACAATGTTTAACGGTTCAAATTTCATCAGTCAACTTTCTTGAAAATCGAAGTACCATGTGGCGGTTCTCTTACTGGCTCATCTGTAAATAAGCTGTTTCATTAGTTGATTCGAAAAGGAGAGACAGCATGTGGATACAACACAGCTACCTCCACCTTTTATAGTGGAGACGTGGTGGGAGAGTAGTTGTGGAGGGACGGGGGTTGAATTTTATCTGTCAGGCAGATGCTTTTGCTTTTAATTCCATCAGATGTGCATACGCCCGTATGAAAAGCCACTTAAGCTCTAAGAGTTTTTTTAAGGACTTGTACTTCACGCCTGGTTCAATAGTGTTAAGTGCATGGGAGATAACTCCTTAAAGCATGATATCGGCTAGTTTTCGGTGATGTCCTGGTACCTACTCTTCACAGTAACGTAATCTAAGGTGAGTAAAATTAAGTGTATGCTTAGTCCTACACTCTACCAAGTTCCTCTCTAAAATAAATGAAACATAAAAAAAACTAAATATTAAAACATAAAATAAATTATTAAATCAAATAAAATACCTCTTTTGAGAGATTTCCTGAGCACCCACTGCAACCTCCGATAGTTTCTCTCATTATATGGAGGATAACGAATTCTGAAATAAACACCATACAAAGTATATCAATTTCAATAGACTTAATGGTTAAGTACAAATATAGTATAAGTTAAAAGTATATGTCATACAAAGTCTTATCTTTATGTTCAGTGGAAATGCTACATAAGTGACTCAAATGTCTAGAGTTTTGGGTATGGTACTTATAAATTAATACAGCTATAAATAAATAAATAAATAAATAAATATGTATATATACTCTACTTTGCAAATTAAGTTCTATTTCTTCTGTTTGTACCAGCAAGCCCATATGTTTAATAAATATATATTTGGTCTTGCTGTGAAAATCTGAGTAGTTAAGAATCAGAGCTTTCAGCAACTTGGAATGAAGGTCAGACTGACTACTTTCATCTCCCATTAATGAATCATCAATTATTGCTTACCTATGTACACAACAAAACTAAATATATTCTTATTAAACGTATAGATACAACTCTCTCAAATGTATATATATTATATCTATTCTAATACCTTCCATCAACCAATTACCATATTTTCAATGTATTGCTTAGCAGCTGACTTGGTATAAAGCCACAAAATCATCCATCATGTTCCCAACAACAATTTTGACCACTTTTTTGAGTTTAGTACCTCTACCATATATGGGTAAAGGGTAAAGAACCCCCTTCAGTCATGAATGACCATGGGATGGCACTTAGAAAGTTACTCTCCAAGGCATAAGTCTTAGCAAGGTTGTTTATGGAATACCAGCAGTCACACCTTGCACACCAGCCACCCTTCTCCATACCACTGATATTATCCAAGGGTAAGCCAAAGGCCAATACGGCTTGGCATCTGTGAACTGGAGCAATGTGAAATAAAGTGTCTTGCTCAAGAACACAACACACAGGCCGGTCTGGGAATCTAACACACTACCTCATGATTGTGAGAAGATATTCTAACCACTGAGTCTTGTGCCTTTACACCATATGTGGACATGCATATAAAATTAAAAAACAGTGCAGCACCCATAATTTTCAGAACCATTTTTTCATGCTCAGAGCTGTTGAAGCATGGAGTAAACTAAAAACAACAGTTGTTAACTGTTAGGACATTGTATCTTTCAAAACTTTCATACTTCCTGAAATTTTCTATCACTACTCTTGATGTGTGTTTGCACCATTTTCTCTATATGGTTCATTTGTTGCTCCCTTTTCTGTAGTATTTTGTGTGCTTTGTTCTGTGTGATTGAAGGCCAGCAATTTTAGGGAAGAGGTTAAGTCAGTTATATCGACTCCAGTGTCAAACAGGTTCTTATTTATCAACCCTGAAAAGATGAAAGCAAAGTTGACTCTGGCAGCATTTGAACTTCCAATTTTACATTCTGAGTTCAAATGCTGCCAGGGAATGATAAAATGAATACCAGTTCAATACTGGGGCTGATATAATCAATTTAACTTCTCCCCATAAACTGCTGGTCCTGTGCTAAAATTTGAAACCATCATCATCATCATCATCATCATCGTTATTATAGCAAGAAAGAAATTAAATAAATACTTACGAGTTAACTGATTCAAGGGCCATAGATTTCCACATGACTGATTTATGGTGACTGAAGTTATCAAAGGAGAATTTTCCATGGTAGTAACCCATACCACTGTTGCCAACTCCCCCAAATGGAAGAGTGTTAACTGGTGAATAAAATAGGAGTAAAATGTCAGGCTAAGTCAAATAGGGAAGCATGAGAAGAACTTGAGGTTATAGCGACGATGGTGGAGGTGTTAGTGGAGGTTGTTGCAGTAATGACTCTGATCAAGAAGTCTATACTATTGTATAGCTTCTGCTAAATTTCAAACAATCTCATTCTGATCCTAAGTTTAGGACTGAAGCCCATAAAAGGAAAAGCCAGCTGTGAGAAATTAACTGTCACCATAAGAGGTATTAATGCCTCTGTGAACATGGTTTGCTTAAACAGATCAGTTGGTGTGTAACCAAACATTAGTAAACTTGAAAGTAAGCCTTGTGAATTTTCCTGTCAAATAGTTCTGCTGAAGTTTCTAGAAGTTTTGACTGAATGTTATAAAAGCTAGGTAATCAGTCATCTTAAAAGAACAACCTAAGGTGTTACACAAATTCTTTTGGTCAGTCTTGTGATAAGGTGTTCTCCCTTTTTCAACTTATTCTGCTTTTATAACCATGAACAATTTTCATTTAAATAACTCAAAAATATTTTATGCAATGATGACTTTTAACTGTCCCATTCACTGTTCTGGCTTACTGCTTTTTTAATTAATTGCTGTACATTAGTAAGTGTTATAACAAATATGGAAACTTATGAAAACATTGACATTATCATTCTTACCTTCACACACAGCCTATCTAATATTGTGGTCTACCAACGGCAAATTAATAATTGAGGTCACTAAAGTAATAACCCCACTAAAACCATCTTGATGAGTTTTCTTTTGATAGCATCACTGACATTATAACCACTACCACCACCACCACCACCACCACCACCACCACTAACAACAACAATAACAACAGTAATTACAACAACGTCATCAAAAATGAAAACATTTTATGCAAATGTATAGCCTTTCAGCTCTTTCTAGTGTTCGTTATGCTATGGGAAAATGGGAAAGAAATTATCAAATAATGTACGGCAGCAATAGAAAGGAAAAAATGTTTACATACGTGCTGTGTGAACCACAGTGTCATTGATGCACACACCTCCACTAGAAGTTTCTGTCAGAAACTGCTGTATTAACCGTTTATCTTTACTGAATAAATATAAAGCAAGTGGCTTCTCACTGCAAAAAAGAACACAATTCAAGTTAAAATCAAATCAAAATATTGCATATATTCTCAATAGCCACACAGTGATTAGCTATGGTTCTATTAAATAAAATCATTCAGGGTGTACATTGTCAAACTGTTGCAGGTACTATTTTTATATCTGGTATTCATATGTTTAACCCTTAAGCATTCAAATTATTCTGTCAAATGCAATACCTATTTATTTACATTGATTTGAATTAATCATGGATTATCTTGTAGCTTTGATATTTCAATGATGTGATTGCTTATGTTTTGAATGACATTGTTAAATCAGTGTGAGAGGCCAGATCTGGCCAGTTTGAACATAAAACAGGTAGAACATTTTGACCAGATATGGCTGGTTTAAATGGTAACATTTAAACCAGCTATATCCAACCAAAATATTTTGCCTGTTTTATGTTCATACTGGCTAGATCCAGCCTTTCACACCTAGCCTATAATGTCATTCTAAAAATATACAATTACCTCATTGAAATCTTGAGGCTTTGAAATAATGTATTGATTAATTCAAAATAATGTGAATAAAAGCATTGCATTAAACAGAATAATCTGAAATCTAAAGGGTTAAGTAAACCAGTATGTAAAACAATGAAGTTAAACGATGATGATGATGATGATGATGATGATGATGATGATATGTATTTGTACAGGGGTTGGACAAAATAATGGAAACACCTTAAAATTTCAAACAGATTTATTTTAATATGGGGTAAGACTGACTTTGGCAGTAATTACAGCTTGAATTCTGTGAGGTATGGACTTGTACAAAGTTTGAATTGTTTCCAAAGAAACTTTTGTCCATTCTTCAGTTAAAACAGTCTCCAGTTCTTGTAGTGATGATGGTGGAGGATTTCGACTCCTTACTTGTTTTTATGGTATTGTACTTATGGTGCATTTTAGAAATGCACCATAAATGTTCAATAATACTGAGATCTGGGACTGGAGTGGCCAGATAAGATATTCAACTTCACTAGAATGTTCCACGTGCCATTCAGTAACAACTTTAGCTGTGTGAATTGGTGCATTATCATCCTGAAAGATTGTGTTTCCCCCCCGGAAACAGTTCCACAACCACAGGATGGATTTGATCAGATAAAATGCTTAAATAGTCTTCACTATTAATTCTGCCATGAAGGGAAACCTTTGGGCCAGTAGATTTCCAAGATATAGCCCCCCCCCCCTCCCTGATCATCACAAATCCTCCTCCTTGTTTAACAGTTGGAAGAAAGCAGTCTGGGTCAAATGCTTCTTTTGGCTGTCTCCACACATATACTTGGTGGTTGGAAATAAGGTAAAAGATGACCTGTTCAAGAAAATAACATTCTTCCACTGCTCTAAAGACCAATTCTGTAGGTTTTTACTCCACTCTAAACGCTTTGCAATGTTTGTATTTGAAAGTAGTGGTTTTCTGATTGCAGTCCTCCCATAAAATCTGGTTTTGTGCAGCTCTCGGTGAACAGTTTTTGTCGAAACTAGGTTCTCAAGGTGGTCATTAAGCTCTGCAATAATTTTGGGAGCTGTACTTTTGTCATCCTTTCTAATAATTGGTTTTCTTCTGGAGTTTTGTTTCGATAAGGAGATTTTTCTCTCTTTCTCAAAGGCTGTCATTACTTTCGAGACAGTACTTCTTGATACACCAAACATTTTGGCTGTTTTCGTTATGCTAGCGCCTGCCATATGAGCACCAACAATTTGACCTCTTTGAAAGTCTGATAGATCTGTTATTTTAATGAATTTTAATTACCTTTTTCTGGTGATATCTGAAAAGAAACAGCAATTTTAGCAAAACATATTAAGCAACACTAACAATAAATTTTAAAAAAAACATAAAAATAAACAAGCTTTTGATGGTTTTATAGATATTTCAAAATTATGATGCCATGATGCTAGGTGTTTCCATTATTTTGTCCAACCCCTGTATATGTATGTATTAACAGAATCTCATTAGTTGGGTTAATATTTAAACTCTTCCTTTCTATTCTCAAACCCCAGTATTTACCTCAGTCCCTCAAATCTAAACGCTTCAACATTACAATTATGTACCCCATTTTCAATTTTAATTTCACTATTTCCACCTTTAAGTTAAATTGTTTCTCCTTCAAATCCAATCTCTAAACCTCCTTAGGAGTTTAAACTACCAATACCAAACTTGTATTTTAACAAAGGCTTTAAGTACAAATTCAAAACATGCAAGAACCATAGTCAAAGACCAATGGCTAATAGATTTTGAAGGGATATAATCCAAAATGTAAATTTGAAATAAAAGTTATTAAACAACTATAAAAAAATATCCAGCTAGCTGACCCTGAAGGATATAAACTACTTGGCCATACAGTATACACTACCAAATCCCAAGATATCTAATTTGAAAGCCTGGGGCAGGTCAAGAAAATGAATCAAAAGTTTAAATGTGATGCTGTGAGCACGTCACATTCCTTTACTTCAAGTAATTTGGACAAAACTTTCAGTTTCTTCTCCAACTATAGGGTCTCACTGCAAAATGGCATGATTGATTTGACAAGTGGATCATGGAGTATCATTGGAGTATCAAGTGGATCATGGAGTATCATGTAGTGATTCAAACAAGAAATATACTGAAGTGGTTTCCCATTACCTTCTATAGTCCTACAGAAGAAATTGAATTCACCATTCAAATTGACACAAGGGTGTACAGTGCAGGCTCTGTCTAGAACAGTGGACTATATTACTCTACAGTGCCTATTTAGAGTTAAGGGAACTCTGCTGTTGAGGGTCATGTGTTTTAAAAAACAAATAAAACAAGGGAGAACCTTGGGAGATAAGCTGATCTTTATCAAACTCAGCTGTCAAGACTCTTATCTCACAGTATTGATAGACTGATAAAATAGTTTTCACAGAACATAATTTACTTGGAAATGGAGAAAAGACTTTTGAAGTTGGGGACCTGAACTGAACAATGCAAAATAATGAAACATAGACTACTTATACAGTATCCTTATATAGTGCAGTAGTGACTTTGCATAACCAGCATCATGTATTTATATTTAGACAGTGTCAGATATGATATGTTAAGTAACTTTGACAAAGACTCATTGCAAATTAGTGATAGAATACAAATGATCAATTCTTCATTTGGAAACTGGTGACTACAAGAAGTGGGTTCAAAGAAGCAAGAGAACATTCTCGCTAACATGGGAATAAATCAAGTAAAAACTGTAAAGTTTTGCAGAAAATAATTTGTGTTTTTATGATTTACTTACTAACTGGTGATGAGATCAATTGCTTCATCAGCACTTCTCACTGGCACAATTGGAAGTATTGGACCAAAGATCTAATAAATGAGTAAAGTTAACTTGTTTAATTTTAAGATTTAAAAAAAATATATAAGTGAAAAATAAATATTCTTTATTCACAACAGAAGATAAATGTTACTTATATTGCACTCTCTCTTTCTCTTTCTCTCTCTCCCCCTCTCCCCTTTCTCTCTCTTTATCTCCACCGCACACACAAGTAGACAAGGATACATATTTATATGAATCTATTCATACATACACACACATATATATACATCAAGGGAGGTGTAAGACAAAGCACTCTTGCAATATGTAAAAATATGTAAAAAAGGCAGCGAGCTGGCAGAAACGTTAACACACCGGGCGAAATGCTTTGTGGTATTTCGTCTGTTTTTATGCTCTGAGTTCAAATTCCACCAAGGTCAACTTTGCCTTTCATCCTTTTGGAGTCGATGAATTAAGTACCAGTTGTGTACTGGAGCCAATCTAATCGACTGGCCTTTTCTCCCCAAATTACGGGCTTTGTGCTTAGAGTAGAAAAGAATATGTAAAAATATTTTCATCTAAAACATCAAAATATATAATGTTACCTCTTCTTCCATAAATGGATCTCCTGGCTTTGCATTTATAATTAATCCTGGTGTTATAAGCTGCTGCATATCATCAACCTGGCCTCCATAAGTTGGTTGCTGACGCATCAGAAGGTTTTTGAGCCGTCTGAATGAAAGAAGTTAACTAAACATCAATCAATTTATGTATTACAATTTTCCCCTTTTTCATAAAGGTTCAAGAAAAATTTTTTTTAATTTTTGAAATTCATTTGATATTTTTATTTAGATAAACCCTTTATTCACCATCATTGACCACCATGCATCAGTTGGATGAAAATTTATGTTTAGGATGCTTGCTGGATAAATAACAAGATAATTTTATATACACCAAATCTCCACTCAGTAATTATTTAGTTATTATCTGTCACTCTTTCTTTGTTTCTTTTTTTACAGTATAGCCACTATTGCCATGATTTTACCAGCTTCATTTTCATCTTCACCTAAACCCACTACTATCACCCTTCTTTATTGCTTCCCACAACTTCAACTGTACTCTAGTTCCTGTATCTCACTCTAGATATGTTCTTCTCTCTCTGTCCATCTCTCTCTCTCTCTCTCTCTCTCTCTCGCTGCATAAATATACATACATACAGCATCCAGTACACTCTGTAGGAAGGGCATCTAGCCATAGAAAACATGCTAAATCACACGGGAATCCTCCAGCTAGCCAGCTCTGGACAACAGATGTTAAATGATAATAATGAGGATGATATATATATATACACATATATATATATATTCGCCATGATAGATCGCTAGCCACTACACATTCTTTATTTTCTCTCCTTGTTTCTTTCTGTGTTTCTTTCTGTGGAGGAGCGTAGGCTCAAAACGTTAACGTTTGTGCCTTATAATTTAACACAGTTTAACGTTTGTGCCTTATAATTTAACACACTCACTGGTAAAATTTTCACTTTACTGGTGAGTGTCTTAAATCATAAGGCACAAAAAGAAAATGACTCTCCCCAGACACAACAGAATATGCTTCAATATATGAACACACATTAAGAATCTTGCAAACCAAATTGAAAAACGAAATATATATATATACATACACACACACACATACATACGTAAGCCAAGTGAAATTGTAGTTGGAAATTGAAAGAAACTTGTTGTATACATATGTATATATGTGTGTATGTGTTTGTGTGTCTGTGTTTGTCTCCTCTACCATCGCTTGACAACCGATGTTGGTGTGTTTATGTCCTCGTAACTTAGCAGCTCGGCTAAAGAGACCGATAGAATAAGTACTAGGTTTACAAAGAATAAGTCCTGGGGTCAATTTGTTCGACTAAAGGTGGTGTTCCAGCATAGCCACAATCAAATGACTGAAACAAGTAAAATGAATGAAACAAATAAAAAGATTATACATGGCGATGACTACTGACCGAGACCTTTGGAAATGTGCTGTGCGTGAGAAGACCCGGCAAGCCAAGTGAGATCGTTGCCAGTGCCCCTGGACTGGCTCTTGTGCAGGTGGCACATAAAAGACACCATTTCGAGCGTGGCCGTTGCCAGTACCGCCTGACTGGCCTTCGTGCAGGTGACACGTAAAAGCACCCACTACACTCTCTGAGTGGTTGGCGTTAGGAAGGGCATCCAGCTGTAGAAACTCTGCCAAATTAGATTGGAGCCTGGTGTTGCCATCCGGTTTCACCAGTCCTCAGTCAAATCGTCCAACTCATGCTAGCATGGAAAGCGGACGTTAAACGATGATGATGATAATGATGATATATATGAATGAATGAATGTTTAAATCAAATCAGTTACTACTCTATCAAGTGACTGTTTATATCAATGAATGAATGAATCTTTACTTACTGATATTGTTGTTCATTGACAATTTTCCCATAAAACTCTGAGCCATTGATTTCATTACCATAAAATTTTTGAATTGCCATTTGCATTCTTTCAAACAAAAGGTCCTGATTTTAAGGAAATAGATAAAAGAAATTCATTCAACATTCTTAAATTATTTAAAAAAACAATTCTTTCATTCATTAAAATAAGATGGATATTAATGGACTCAGTGACATTACATTTCTTTTTAAACTATTTTGAAATACTGAAAATATTTCCTTTCTACAATGGAAGAACATTTGAAGTATATTTCGACAAGTTTTTCTTTTTGTTCCTGCCAATCTTTCAAATATTTTATTCATTTATATTAATTTTTACAAGGAAATAGTTGACAGTAACTTTGGAGTTTTTATTTACTAACAGCCATTAAATTGTCTGATGATGGCTAGTAAGCCAAAATTTAGTCACTGACAACATTTTTCTTGTAAAAATTAGCTAATATGGTACTCTTCTGAAAGTATTAAGCGATCCTTAAATTTAATGTTTAGCTGTTTTTATATATAAATTTACATAACAACTAATATTAGTACATTCATTTACAAACGTTTCTTCTTACCTTTTCTTCCATCCTCTTGGGATTATTTATTTATTTATTTATTTATTTATTTATTTATTTTACAATAATTTGGTAAGAAACTGGTAATGCCCCAAAGTTTAATTTTCCTTTTGAACAATGCATGAAAAACATAGCTAAGAATGGAATTTTCAAGGAAAAAATGTTCTGGAATAGAAAAATTGTCTGAGTAGTTAGTGTTGGACCTAATGAGGAACTCAATATGGGTGACAAAAAGAGGAGACAAAGTGAGGAGCAATATATGTAGATGTCAAAGATTGGTGAATGACTTCATACCAATCTTGTAGTGGCCCTTTTCTGGATGCAGTGTACAGTAACTACATGTGCAATAGCAGCCCCATCTCAAATGTGAGAACATATTTCACTGCAGATCTCACATGGTCTTTGTAAAAGCTTAGTGGTTATTGGGATCTGCAGTGTTCTGTGGTCCCAAAAAAGAAAGGACTGTTATTGTGAAGTAGTTCTTGAAATGTTGAGGATAAGATATTGTCAGAAGAGACCCTCATTATTAATGAAGCTCAGCATTTGTTGTGAGCTTTAGGACTCCTGTTGCATGTTCATGTTTAAGGACACTGTACAATATTGCCTTTTTGATACATGCAGTTGTGAACTTGTGCAGATGAATGCAATAGCTTTTATTAGTTACCACAGAGTTGTATAGTATCCTGTTGCAGCAACAGTTGCACTGTAAAATTGACATGCAATTTGTTGGTTTGCAATGCTGAGTCTAATTGTTTCCATAGGAAAGTACAATAATCTCTCACCATATCGCGATTCACCTTTACTGGTTCACCCAATGCTGTTCATCTATCACAGTTTATTATTTAAGCTTATGCCGATTCCTCCGTGGTGTTGTTTTGCATAATAAAATAATTATAAACAAATTATAAAAATAGTTAAAACATATACAGTACAGTACTGTTGCTACTTCACGAATTTTCACCTATCATGGAGGGTTTTGGAAAGTAACATCTGTGAAAGTCGAGGGATTACTGTAATTTGTCTCTCATATACAGGAGCTGGAGATAAAAACAGATCAAGTATTTCAAAGAAAGTAGTATGTTTATTGTTATCTATGTGAAATCTTTTGTGTTATGATCTGAAGTATTTTATAGCCCATCTAAGTAATTTACAGAACAGAAAACAATGTACACACAATGTAGATCCATTGGCATTTTAGAAATCTCTTATCTATATATCAGAAATCAGAACCATCGTGGTATTTAGTCGGAGTAAAATCTATTACTACTCTATAGTACGTACTTAATGGTAACTCAACAAAGACTGAAAGTTTTATTTATTTATTCTTCCTTTCCGGAATAATATTAAAAACCTGAATATTGACAAGGCAAACCATTATCATTGCAAACAATTCAAGGGAAGTAAATCTCGTCGTTAGATTATCTCCCTTATATTGCTTTTCATTCTATGCTTTGTATACGCGCAACTGTTACAATCAGTTTTAATTTTAATGTATTATTTTAGAGTAATTCCGGTTTCTTTTCAAAATGTATAATGGTACACGTGTCTACAGCCAACTTGAGCTGTAAGTCAACAATCCATTGTTGCATTGTGTCCAGGTCAGATGGCAAGAAAGGTCTATATTATCTTTTAATCCCAAGGCATAACTTAATATCATCTGAATATTTAACGCAATATTAATAATATGCCACCGAGAGAATAGAGAACCAAGAATAGATCCCTGTGGTATATCAGATGTCGTAGTATAAGGTGTAGAGTGTCCTTCTAGTTCCGTAACTCTCTCTTTTCGACTGAGAGTGAAGGACTTAGGCCAGTTATAGAAACTAGCATGAGGTCGCATGGCCTATTGGTTAGGGTGTTGCCCTCACGATCGTGAGATCGTGGGTTTGATGCCCTGACCAGGCAGTGCGCTGTGTTCTTCACCAAAACACTTTATAATGGAAGGAAGGTTTTTATGATACTTTTGGGATATCTTCTTCCACTATAATTATTCCGTTGATTCAAGGAGTTGGAAATACAAAGAATGAAGTTCCCAGGCGGAGTAAATTCAACAACCGTTTATTCACAGGTGCTTCATACAAAGGGTTTGCTTTTAGTACCATCTTCACAGCAGTGCGTAGTTAGCCTCCCCCCCCCCATACACATGAGGTTCAATAACCCCTGGAAACAATGCATTTGGTATCACAGTGGGACAAAAGTTCACTGTGAGCTCCTAGCTATGAAGTCTTGCTCAGCAGTCAGTGTGAGAAGAATGAGAGGGAAAATGTTATCTTTTCCTTAAATAATGGTTGCAGGCGAGATCTCATTTTGTCTCATGTATGGCAATGGTTGCAGGTGAGATCTCACTATTTCAAAATGGTGCTGGCTTCTTTGTGCCTCGCTACAACTTCATTTCATGTTGCTCTGTGGACACTGTACAGGTAGTGTCGATTTGATGGAGTGAGTGCAGTACAAATATTTGATCACTATAAACAAATCATCTGTGGAGCTTGTTCCTCAAGAAGTTGCAGAACCGTGAATCTCGGATTTGAGAGACAACCATATATAAAGATTAACCTTCCTGCCCATTGCAGAGATTTTCACCATGATTGTTTGTGAAGCACGGAGTTAAGGGCTTGAAACATCCACAAATGAGCTAGCAAAAAATTCGATAAGTTGGCCATAACAACTAGAGTGAGAAATAGATCCAAGCTGTGAGGGTTGAATAATTTTATGAGAGCTCTAGAAGTTCCAGAGTGTCTCTCTGACACAGGACTTCATCTATTGGCAATACAGGTAGTGAGATTAACTGGACTATGATTAACAGTTGATGTACAATCGCTTTTTTGAAGCAGGAGAATAACACTGGCAATTTTCCACTTTTCAGCGGAAACGCAGTTATTAAATGGAAAGGTAGCAAAAACTGGTGCAGCAGAAAGAGCCCACCACATTTGAGAAGCAGATAAGTAAGACCATCAAGACCAGGGGAGACATAGTTGTGTAAATGCTTGAGGTGACATTGCAGTATTGCAGGAGTGTTGTTAAGGAATTTGGTGGGATTTTCAAGGTAATGACCCAGGAAAGTCCACTAATATTTATTCAAGCCAAAAGCTTGTCCTGATATAACTTGGCACCAGTGCTGTTGCAGGTCAAGGAGCTAGAATAGATAATATAGGTCATTTTACCTGACTCTCTTACAGTTTCACCAATCCTATACTCTGGATTGATACTTTCATTGACCCCCAAAGGATAAAAGAGATTTGAACTTAGAGAGTTGGAACAAATACCATGAGATGCTATATCCAACACTAATAACTCTGCTAGTTTGCTGCCTTGGTTGTATGATGTGACTATGATATTGATGAAGACTTCTGTAACACACATTGTTAATAAATAAAAATGATGGAGTGTTGTGTGTCTACTTGATTTGGATCACCACTAAAAGCTTCACTTTCTGGTAAATATAAAGGACAAAGTAATGCATAAAGATAGTGACGATGGTTTTGATGTTGGTGATGACAATTCTTGTAGTGGTGGTGATAAGAGATCTTGGAAAATGTGTGTGTGTGTGTGTGCTACTGAAAGTACAAAGTACACCTTACCTGGATCTCAAAGTTACATATGACATAGTCTGGAGCAACACAGTTTTGTCCAACATTGATAAGTTTTCCCCAAATGATCCTTTGTGCCACAACTTCCAAGTTACAGTTTTCATCCACATAAACAGGGCTAGAAGGAAGAACCCAGTAAATCTATTAGTTGTTTGTATAAAGTGATCTCTTAACGATTTATGAATGGTTTTGGAAAACATTGTATGACCAGGCCTAGAGTATTTACAACTAAATGGGTGTGAGCAGGGAAGTGTAGGTAAGAAGTTTACTTTACAACTATGTAGTTTTAGGTTCAAATCTATTGAGCAGTACCTTGGGCAAATGTGTTTTATCATAGCTTCAGATCATCCAAACTTTGTGAGTGATATTTGGTAGACAGAGGTTGTGTGGAAGTTCATCAAAGACTTGAATAGTAGATTTAAAGTGTCACTTGATTTAACACAACCACCTGTTCCTTAGGCACCGTTAAGAAAATACATTCTATTTTAAAGATTTGGGTTGAGAATGAATGTCTTAATATTTTTTTTTCTCTTCTGATGCCAGCAATCTTCACTGAAAGCTTTTAATTCTTGTTTGAGGGCAAGTAATTTGCATTCAATTATTCAGTTTTCACTATCTCCAAACTTCCTTTTTATTTTATTTTTCACTCTTTGTTGATGGGGAATAGTAGTTATTTGTTCATTTGCTTGTGATAAACAATACCATACGACTGATATTCAAGCTTGCATGTGTGTGTGTGTGTGTGTGTGTGTGTGTGCAAAGGTGTTTATTGATGTTAGGGTGTCTGTTGACATGTATAGGTGTATCTGTAGAAAAACAAAATGAATTTTATGTATACCATTTGCCACTCAGCTGTAAGGTAACAGGTGTGAGGAATTTTGATGCAGCAGCCATAACAGCCCGACCAAAACTTGAACTTCCAGCAAAGAAGATGTGATCAAATCTCTGATCCAGTAGGTCTGTGAGCTCTTCAGTACCTCCAGGATACACACATATACATTCCTAAAGGAAGGAAGAAAAGAAATATATGGATCAGCTTTATATAAAGCAAAAAATATTGTTTTAATTACCATTGATATAGAAAAGACAACAGGACCAACCAGTCATTCTTTAAACTAAGTAAATGACCTGTCTAGTATGTATGGTTAAATCAGAGGTCAGTATGGTTAGGAGAGTGTCCTGGTCACTGGAATGTCATGTAGCTATTGTTATTTAGACCCATGTCAGCCCTGGCCAATCAGACTTATGATCAAATGCATTCCAACTCTAACCATCCTATATTGTTATATCAGTGCATATATTGTCTAATGTATCCTTCTTCAGATGGATATTGTCTTTAGAAGACGATAGGGTGTGATCCGAGGGAGATTTGACTGTTGTGTTTAGTAAGTTGAGTGGTTGCATAGAAGCTCCCTCGCTGGTTCATTGTATTGTTAGTTTTCTGTAGTGGTCAAGGTTGTATAGACTTTTTGTAATGTTTACCTTCAGAGACTGTTTAATATTGCTTAGTAATGACCAACTGTGGTGTAGTATAATTTAGTGATTAAATTTCTGTTATTTTGAGGTCTGTGGTGGTCAATTGAAATATAACATTCAGTGTTGGTCAAAGACCCTAATGTAGTGGTATGTCATTGTTTAACCCTAGGAAAACTCTCATTGAATAAACCTGATACTGGTTTCAAATTTTGGCAAAAAGTCAGCAGTTTCAGTGGAGGTAAGTAAATCAATTACATCAATTCAGTGCCCAGTTGGTACTTATTTTACAGAGCACAAAAGAATGAAAGGCAAAGTCAACCTCAGTGGAACTGGAACTCAGAACATAGAGACAAACAAAATACTCCAAAGCATTTTGCTTGGTGTGCTGATGATTCTGCCTGCCATCCACTTCAGAACAAACCTAATGATAAAGACATTTCAACTATAACCATCTCATCTTTTTGTACATCTAGGCCAACACTTTTCTGTTATTTCCTATCTTTTTTAAGATGGCAGGATGTGATTTGAGGGAAATTTAGCTGCTATTTCTAACAGGTTGTAGAACAACATGGAAGTTCCAAGAACAGATCTTGATCCAAGAATTGCAATCATTGTAAAATTGAGGAATCTTTTGTGAATCAACCTTTTCTAATCTTATCCAAAAAACTAAATGTGGTGAGGTATGGAATTGGTAGAATGTCAAACAAAACCTCTGGAGTTCTTTTCTATTTGGGTGCAACACCTGATAGCATCTACTTTACTGCTCATCCTTATAAAGTCAATAAAATAAGTAGAAAACTTTAGAACTGACTTACGGTGTCCATATATCTAGGTATAAGGGTTTCTATCAGTTGACTTGTTTGTGGGGCAAATTCTGATGGTTTTAACATTGCACAGTTTCCTAGAGAAAAGACAAGAAATTGATCAAACAACACATTTTATATATAAACTAGCTGACTCCGTGCCGTCAAAAATGACGACTAATTGTAGTATTTTATATATAAAATAGATACATAATAATCACACATACAAACATTCACATACTTCCCTTGTACACATACACACATATACTCACACTATTTGATTTTTCTTTTCAGTGTTGAATGTTAACTCACACATACAAACATTCACATTTTGTCATCACCCCTTCCTTCCTTATTCATCTATCACCCCTTCCTTTCTCATTCATATGTTATGACGGAGAAAACACAAGAGTATTATTA
Organism: Octopus bimaculoides; assembly: GCF_046866305.1. Taxonomy (NCBI): domain Eukaryota; kingdom Metazoa; phylum Mollusca; class Cephalopoda; order Octopoda; family Octopodidae; genus Octopus; species Octopus bimaculoides. The sequence goes on along the minus strand of NC_142930.1, from coordinate 32,703,753 downwards.
TGCCACCATCCCACTTACATTGTGCACGCACATACACATTCACATATCTCCATTTTTACATACACACACTTATACTCACTCAGAGTTGAAAAGCTGTTTGATTTTTTTTTTACCCCTTCCTTCCTTATTCATCTATCACCTTTTCCTTTCTCATTCATATGTTGTGATGGAGAAAGACACAAGAGTATTATTATAGTAGATGCTTAGATAAAATATTGCATGTTCATTTACCAAATATTAATTCCTAACAAAGACACATATCACACATGTTGAATGAAGGCATAGTCAGTTATATTGACTGGTATCCTATTTTATTGCCTGGGAAAAATTAAAGGCAAGGTTCATCACAGCAGAATTTGAACTTAGGATATAACAGACCATAACTAAATGCTGATTGGCATTTAATTATGGTCTGAAGATTCTGCCAATCTTCAATAATATTAACTAAATGCAATGTTTATTTATATACATGTGTACATTTACATCAATTCTGAGATAAAATAATTGTAATCTAAGGCTAATAAGAGAGTAATCAATTTGTTTCAGCTATAATAGGTATTTATATTTATATAGATTTTAAAATAAATACTTTGTTTATAAGCTAAACCTAATAAAGTAGTAATCTAAATGATCTGTTCACTTATACATACACACACATACAGACACATACATGTATGTATGTATGTGACTGTATATGCTGCTCTTCATCATCATCCCCTCCTCCCCTCCTCCTTCTCCTCCTCTTCTCTTCCTCCTCTTCTCTTTCTCTCTTCTTCTCTTTCTCTCCTCTTCTCTTTCTCTCCTCTTCTCTTTCTCTCCTCTTCCTTTTCTCTCCTCTTCTCTTTCTCACCTCTTCTCTTTCTCACCTCTTCTCTTTCTCTTCTCTTCTCTTTCTCTCCTCTTCTCTTTCTCTCCTCTTCTCTTTCTCTCCTCTTCTCTTTCTCTCCTCTTCTCTTTCTCACCTCTTCTCTTTCTCTTCTCTTCTCTTTCTCTCCTCTTCTCTTTCTCTCCTCTTCTCTTTCTCTCCTCTTCTCTTTCTCTCCTCTTCTCTTTCTCTCCTCTTCCCTTCCTCTTCCTCTTCCTCTTCCCCTTCTCTCCTCTTCCTCTTCCCCTTCTCTCCTCTTCCTCTTCCCTTTCTCTCCTCCTCCTTCTCCACCTCCACTCCCTCTTCCTCCATCATCGTCATCATCGTCACCATTTTGAGGTTCAACATTTTTAGATATTAACCTAGATAACCCATCTGCATGGCTTAACTTTTTTGAGGGGAGGTATTCCATTTTGAAATTGTAGTTCAACAAAATGGTTCCCCATCTCTGCAATCTATTGACAGTATGTGCTGAGATGCTCGTCTTAGAGCCAAATATAGTCAATAAGTGGTGATGATCGGTTTGCAGACAAAACCTTCTGCTATGGATGAACATATGGGACTTTTTTACAGCATAAATAATTGCCAAAACTCCTTTCTCAATCTGGCTGTAATTCCTCTCAGTGGGCAATAGTGTATGATGCATGTGCTACATGTTTTGTATTACTATCTTCATAGTCAAGTACATCAACAGCAACAGCAATATCAAAATCAAATCAAATGGAAATTGTAGTTGTGACCCCTGTGCCAGTAGCACATAAAAAGCACTATCCGAACATGACTGGTTTCCATGCTGGTGGCACGTAAAAAGCACCATCCGATCGTGGTCGATGCCAACTCCTCTGGCCCCTGTGCTGGTGGCACGTAAAAAGCACCCACTACACTCTCAGAGTGGTTGGTGTTAGGAAGGGCATCCAGCTGTAGAAACTCTGCCAGATCAGATTGGGGCCTGGTGCAGCCTCCTGGCTTCCCAGATCCTAGTTGAACTGAGGACACTCAGATTTACCCAGCAAGAAAAGCTACCAGAGCCTAGCAATTTATTTGGACCATTGTGGTTAGCTGGCACCTGAAACCGACTTGAGAGAAAACACGGTCACCACTAGGATAATATATCCCTGTAAACTCATTTTTAAATATATATATATATGACTTTTATGGTACAGGTTTGGGTATGTGGTAGCAAAGTGTTTAAAGGTAAATGTCTTCTGTAGCCTTGAAGTGGTCGATGACTTGTGAGTGAAATTGGTAGTCAGAAAAATAAATACATGTGTGTGTGTATGTGTGCACACACACACACACACATATATATATACATACAGGCACATACATACATACATATGTACGTACATACATACATACATACATACATACATACATGCATGCATGCATGCATGCATACATACATACATACATGCATGCATGCATACATACATACATATGTAAGCATGTAGGTAAGATTTTTAGGAGTAACATGGTGAATGTGAAACCTACCTGCAGCTAATATTCCAATTAAGGGTGAGAAAAGTAATTGAATTGGGTAATTCCATGGTGCAATCACCAAGATCACACCAAATGGTTCTTTCTTGATAAAACAGTCATCAGCAAGATTAAGGAAATCTTTGGAGACCTTTAAAATAAGAAAATAATTTGTCAGCTTTTGGTGGAGGAATTGCGTGAACAGAATAAATATGATGTAGAAGAAAAGTTAGGGTTGGTGGTAACAGTGTAGTTAATTTACAAATTCATAGATACTGGTGTTCCAGAAAGGAGAGGAAAAAGAAGATGGGGGATGAAGAGTAAGTAGAAGGTGAAAAAGAGGAAAGAGGGGCATTGGAAAATCTATATTTTATATTGATCTAAGCATATTCATATTTAAAAATTTGCAAAGGTCCTGTACACCATTCTCCTCAAAATCAACAATAACAAAATAGCCAAAAATATAAAAATTATAATTCCTTATAACCAACCACGATATTCTCATTTTTATAAGTTCTATCTCTATTATTCTTATTCACATTACTCCTATATCTAAATACTTATACATAGAAAATATACCTGTTATGGAAAAAACCTTTGATTATAACAGATATACTCTTTACTCTTTACCCTTTTACTTGTTTCAGTCATTTGACTGCGGCCATGCTGGAGCACCACCTTTAGTCGAGCAAATCGACCTCAGGACTTATTCTTTGTAAGCCTAGTACTTATTCTATCGGTTTCTTTTGCTGAACAGCTAAGTTACAGGGACGTAAACACACCAGCATTGGTTGTCAAGCGATGTTGGGGGGACAAACACAGACACACAAACATACATATATATATACATATACATATATACGATGGGCTTCTTTCAGTTTCCGTCTACCAAATTCACTCACAAGGCTTCACTCGGCCCGAGGCTATAGTAGAAGACATTTGCCCAAGGTGCCACACAGTGGGACTGAACCCGGAACTATGTGGTTGGTAAGCAAGCTACTTACCACACAGCCACTCCTGCGCCTGTATGTATAAATTTGGTTCCAAATTTTGACTCAAGGCTAGCAATTTCAGGGGGAAGGGCTAAGTCAATTACATCAACTCTAGCTCTCAACTGGTACTTACTTTATCAACCTCAAAAGGTTGAAAGGCAAAGTCAACCCAGCGGAATTTGAATTAAAAATGTACCGATGGATGAAATACCACTAAGCATTTTGCCTAGTGTGCTAACAATTCTTCCAGCACACTGCTTAAGCATGTATAATGAAAAAAAAAAGGAATAAACTTAAAAATAAATATCAATATTACCTGTAAACCTCCAATTTATATTAACAATAAGTTAAAATCTTTTTGATTTATTGTAAATTATGTGGACAAATTGCCATGTTTAATAGAATTAGAATGGTTTTTACACTTTTAAACTTGTGCAACTCCTTGGCAAAAATGAATTATATAGATACAAACTTTTTTATCTTCTCATTAATGATAAGGGAAGGGAACAAAAAAAATTTCCCTAATATTTTGGTGGTGTTGCAAACTTGGTATAAATCAATTTGAGAACCACTGTACAAAAGGCATCTATGGACCAGGTAATGGCATTAAATTGGGTTAGTGATTAAGTTTAGCAATCAAGTGGGCCACGGTATGATTTGAACTCATAATACAAAGAGGCAAAATAAATACTGCAAGGCAACTCATCTGTAACTCTCTAACAAGTTCATTAGTCCACTGCTGTGGGCAAATATTTTATTTCTTGACACTGAAAAGGTGGAAGTCAAAACTGACTTTGCAGGGATTTGAACTCAGAATGCAAAGAGCTGGATTAAATATTGCAAGTTATTTCACCACAAAATATTTAGTACTTTTATTTCAACCAATCATTTTTGGTCATTATAATTATATAGTATTATTAGTAATTATAATTGTGTAATAATTATTTACTGAAACTGGATGGAATGTAACCATAATATTGCAACCTCATGTGAGCAAGAAATGTAGCATTTTTAGGAATACAACAGTGATCCCAGTCATGAGTTCAGCAAAAATTGCCAGTATAGGGAAATGTAAGTCACTTTCGGGTTTCAGGTAGTAGTGTCTGGTGGTTGGCTGGAGCAGGAGTTACAATGGCTACCCAACAACAACAATAACAACTAGGATTCATGAAAGAACATTTACCATTTAAAAAAGTAAACAAATATGAAAGTCTTACCTTTACAGGTGATACCCATGATTCAAAGTTGTTCAAAGTGTAGATAATTTCATTACAAATGAAGTCAATTTCCATCAAAAGACTTTCAAATGGGTCCTGGTTGGGAGGAGAAAGAAGGTAAAACAAAATCCACAGTAATTATCATCATGTCCTTATCAACATTATCGTCTTCATCACTGATACCACCACCACTAACATCACCATCTCTGGTACTGATTTCTGAAGTGCACCAAAGAAGAGAGAGTTGAACTTAGCTCTTTCTCCATGACTCCTTTTCAGTTGATGCCAAGGACATATTTTTCAAAGGCTATTGTGAATCTATATCACTATTCGACAAGACCAAAGACATAATCATTGTTGGTCTTTATAGGCCTCCCCAAGCACCTCTAAAGTGCTTTGAAAAGTGCCTCAACAAAATCAAGTCCTTCCTTCAAAAATACAACTCTGAAAACATACTAGTGATGGGTGATTTTAACCTCCCTCATATAAACTGGCCCACAAATACTCTGAAGTTTGGCAAATGCTTTACATCAGATAAAGCAGCAGCAGAATTACTCTTTAATCTAATGAATAAATTCTTCCTGGCTCAGCTAGGGCTCGAACCAACAAGACAGAATAAAACGATCTTGGATTTAATATTAACCAACCACTCTAGCTCCGTTCTAATATTAACCAACCACTCTAGCTCGTTTTTCAGTTGAAAAGAACTCTCCTCTCAGACCATGACATGATACTCTGCAATTCTAATTCCCAGCATATCAAAACCAAACCAGCCAATCCCACCCCATGGCACTCTTTTGTCAACATAAACCTCCACAAAGCAGACTGGGGAGCAATCAGAAAGGATCTGTCCTTCATCGACTGGTCTTTCACTCTCAGTTCCACTCACATTGAGACCGCATGGCAACACTTTGAGAACATTGTCGCCTATACATGCTCAAAATATGCTCCTACGAAATCCACTAACACAAACAGAAACCGGCTCCTTAAAAAGAAAAAAAAAAACACTCACCAGGCGCATCAAAAGACTCAATAAAAAAATCAACCAATTAAAATACTCCACATACGACATCCACATTCAACAACAAGGAAAAGGCTGGAGTTGGAAAAACTTTATATGCAGACTGATATGAAAACCTCCATTGAAAATCAAAGAACTGTGGAGGAACAGTAGGTAACCAAAAACATCAAACAGAACCCAAAAGTGTTCTACTCTTATGCAAATAAGTATAGAACCGCTGTCTCACCCACTGGGCCATTGATCAATGATAACGGCATTCCCCAACACAATGCTAAAGAAATGGCAGAAATACTGCAGAAACAATACTGCTCTGTCTTTAGTGATCCCATTGATATTGATGTAAGAGGAGTGAATGAAGTTGATTCCCAACATAAAATCTCGGACATAACCTTCACTGCCTCAGACATCATAGCAGCAATAAATAAGGTCAAATACTATTCTGCTGTAGGCCCTGATACATTCCCTGCTAGTCTCCTGAAGGAATGTAGATAACAACTTGCAGTCCCTCTGACCAACCTCTGGAGAAATTCTTTAGACTCAGGTTATATACCAAAACAGCTCCTCTCCCAGTCTGTCATCCCAGTTTTCAAACAGGGAAACAGACCCCTCTCAGTCAACTACTGCCCAATCTCACTCACGTCTCACATCATTAAAGTGTTTGAAAGAGTGGTAAGATCAAGGATAGTTGACTTCCTGGAGACCCACAAACTCCTAAATGCAAACTCCTAAATGGCTTTCACTGTGGCAGGGAGTGTCTAACACAGCTCTTACACCACATTGAAGATATACTTAAGACCTTGGGAACAGGTTCGAACTCTGATGTCATATATCTTGACTTCAGTAAAGCGTTCGACAGGGTTGACCATAATATCTTACTCTCCAAATTGGCAAATGTTGGAATCTGTGAAAAACTTCTACACTGGATTAAGTATTTCCTGGTGAATAAAACACAAGAAGATGTGGTCAATAGAATCCACTCAAGCTCAGCAAAAGTCACCAGTGGTGTCCCTCAGGGGACTGTCTTGGGCCCACTCCTCTTTATAATTTACATAAATAACCTTTCCAGCGTCGTAAATCACTGCAAAGTGAAAATATTTGCTGATGACACTAAGCTCCAGCAAATAATTAATGAAGAAGAAGACCGAACCCAAATCCAGTCTGATCAATATGTTGTGAGTCAATGGGCAGACAAAAATAAAATGCCACTGAACGAGGGAAAATTTGAGCTGATGCATTTTGGAAGAAAGTCTATACTAAAACAACCATACTCTCTTCCTTCAGGGGAACCGCTTACGGCATCTAATGATATCAGAGACCTGGGTGTAATTGTTGATAACAATCTCAGTTGCAGTGCCCACATCAACAATAAGGTGGATATAGCTCGTAGGATGGGCTCCTGGATCTTAAGATTCTTCCAGTCCAGAGAACAAAATGTCATCATTCCACTTTTCTCCTCCTTTGTACGGCCACACCTCGAATACTGCTGCCCTTTGTGGTCTCCCCATACAAAAAAAAAAAACATCTCAAGGATTGAATCACCCCAGAGGGCACTCACTAAACGAATTGAAGGCATGACTGATCTCGATTTCTGGGACCGCCTTAAAACCTTGAAACTCTACTCTCTCCAGCACCGCTACGAGCAGTATATCATTTGTACGATGTGGAGAATATACCACCAGCATTGCCCAAACGACCTGAACATTAGTTTCAAGATTCATTCAAGGCTGGGACCATGGGCCATACGTCCCCTGCCCAATTCAGGATTACAACATATAGGCACACTGCAACATAATTTCTTTTCCTCAACACGCCCTGCCCTGTTTAACATTGCCCCAAAACTGATTAAAGAGGAAAAAGATCCCATCATCTTTAAACGGAGTCTGGACAGATTTCTTCAAGGAATACCAGATAAGCCACCCATACCTGGATACAACTCACTCAACAAGAACTCACTACTTGAATGGACCATAGACAAAACTTGACTGTAAAAAGGATTTAGATTTAGGTGGTGCTATTAAGTAAGATATGGCCTGGACCAGTCTTTGGTCGAAACATATCTAAGTTTTGTATATATATATATATATATATATATATATATATATATATATATATATATATCCATTTATGTATCATATTTAATGTGAATGCATTGTTGGAAGTTTACTGCAGTATTTATCTGGAGGTAACATCTCTTATGGATGTGCTATGTTTAAAAATGTTTCCTTCTAGTATCTGTTGTGTTTTTCAATACAAGTCCATAACAGATGTTATCTCTAAATGAATACAGCAGTAAATTTACTTTTCAATGATGTATTTACATTAAGTATGATGCAATGGCTGTTTTAAATTAATAATATTTCAATACACAACACATGCACATGCACACACACACACACACACACACACACACACACACACACACACACACACGTCAAGTATGTAAAACATAATAAAAATCTAAAACATCGTAAAATAAAAGGTATGAGCATTCCTGAAGTAGCTATTTTATTGTTAAAAAAATCTATTTTTAACATTATATTGATATTTAAATGCTGCTTCACTTGTGGGGTACCTGGTATTCATATTCTTGATACTTACTTTACACAAGTCATTTTTCAGAGCTTCTACAAAAAGATTTCTGTTCTCCTCAAACATTAATAGCATAGCCTTCAGTTGCTTTTGGCGCCAGTCTATATGCTTGGTAATTCCACTCTGGAAAGACTGCCGAAGCTTGAAAACTTGCTACAATATAATAAGAGAGAGAAAATATGAGTCAAAGTGGGATCTACTATAAGCCTGTCAACTTTGTCAAAAAAGCAAGCAAATGTCATTCAGTAAGCTCCACATATTTTCAATCTTAGCCATGAGACCATATGATATATTTCATAATAAAAATAGGATAATTATTGTTAAAAATATTGGCTAGTTATTCTTGTGTCACAGGTTTCCCCTACAGAGTTGATTGAGCTGTCTGACAAAAACTATAATGAAAGAATAATGCTTTCTACACCAGGTACTAGGCCAATAGTTTTGAGGGGATACTATTGATCTCAGTGCTTGATTGATATTTCATTTTAGCAACTCTGAAAGAATGAAAGGAATCTTCAAATCCTGATTTTGGCAGGATTTGATTTCACAATGTAAAAAGTCAGAAATAATATTGCATAACATTTTTTACAAGGCTTTAGCATTTTCCCCTTCTGCTCACCACATTCCAAAATTGAAAGAAATAATTCTTTCTAATTTTGGCACAAGGCTAGCAATTTTGAGGAGAGGGGAAAGTTGATTACATTGACCCCAGTACTCAACTGGTACTTATTTTATCAACTCTGAAAGGATGAAAAGCAGTCAACGATAATAGCATTTGAACTCAGAACATAAAGAGTCAGAAGTGATACTATTAAGCATTTTGCCCACTGTGCTGATGATTCTGACAGCTCACCACCTTTGAAATGAAAGAAATAATGATGTCTGCTTCATAGGCAAAAGGTTCACTTTTTTTTAAGCAGAAGGCATATTAATTAATATATTTATATTTTACACAACAACAAGATAACAAATTTGTTGGCTGAATTGTTCCAGCACATGCTTGGTATTTACTTTATCAAATGCAGATAGATGAATTTACCAAATCAGTTATATTGGGATTAGACATCTGCTTTCTATTTGATAATATTAATATCATTTCTATTGACATACTATATAATAATCTCTCAAAATGATGTTAATTTATGAACTTTTGTATGTAAATACCTTTTTGGAATGATACATAAGTATAATTTCTATTTTTATATGCAGTATTTATTGATTTAACAAAGATTTCAATACTATGAAGAGAAATCGATTGTGGTAAACTGGGATAACCTTAAGTTTCTTCACCAACTTCATGGGGGTTGTTGCAGTTGTTTAACCTGAATCAGTTCTGATAAAACAAATCTATGATCAAAGGCATTCCAGCCATGACCATCCTATATTTTTGTATGACTAGGACTACATTCCCCAATGTGTCGTTCCTGTTTTAAGATATAGCATATGACTCCAGGGAATTTGTCTATTATTTCTAGCAAGCTGAATGATTTCATAGAGACTTCCTTGATGGCTTGGTAGAGAACTCATGAAGATATTTAAATTTTTATTCATTAGGGTTAAAAAAGGGCCTTTGAAACACAATAAAACATTTTCAGTTACACTTCCTATCTCTAAAAGCATGAAGCAAGGATGGGTTCTGGATCCAGTATTTTTCACAACCTTCTTCAATTACATTTGTGCCATTTTATTTTGCTAAACCAAGTACCAAATTAATTTTTATTAGTTTCATTTCGTCCTATCATATGTAGATTTATCTACAAATTATGGGATATTTTATCATTAAATTGTGAGAAAACCATAGATTTCAAAAAGTTCCATTTTGCAGACCTGTGTAATCATGCATCAAAGTGAAAATTTTCTTTAGCTGTCTCTTCAGATGTGTTTGCTCAGAATCATTTGCAAGTTTTAGTTTTGTAAATTTACAAGTGCAAGAAGTAACACTGGGGGTCCTAACTAAATACTTACTAAAATACACATGGTTTTATTTTATTTAAACTGAAAATTAATAGGAAATTTGAAATTATTTCTTTTTTACACTGTTCAATAATTTTCAATAATTTTGCTTCTTAAACTCATCAATAAGTTTGTATCATTAAAAATCTGTTATAGAAGTCACGGAATTCCAAATCTTTAAGTCTTATGGATTAATAATGATTTTCTTAAAACATACATCCAACTGAAAGAGAAATGTGAAAGCTATCTTATTAGTAAAAAATGAATGTCTATGAATCATCTACAGCAAATATACTTTGATAAGTTTATTTGTATTTTTAGAATTATTTTATCATTTCTTACCAGCTGCAGAGTAGTTCATGTGTTTGATGTGCAGAATGTTGGCAGTAAGTGTATAAAGAAATAAATAACCCTTTATCAGTTACTTGATAATACAGACACATGTATGGTTGTGTGGTAAAGAAGTTTGCTTCCCAACCATTTGGTTTTGAGTTCATTTCCTCTGTGTGACAACCTGGGCTAAAGTTTTCTACTATAAATTCAGGCTGACCAAAGCTTTGTGAGTGGATTTGGCAGATAGAAACTGAAGGAAGCCCAGTGTGTGTGTGTGTGTGTGTGAGTGTATGTGTTTATGTTTCCTTGTCTTGACATCACGTGATTGTTGTAAACAAGCATCACTGTCATTTAAGCAGTGTCCCCTGTTTCCAGTCTTTCAAGAAAACATGTCTGGTCATGACAAAATATTACTTTGCTTCGAAAGAGGTGAAGATTAGCATCAAGAAGGGCATCTGGTGCTAGAGATGTACCCAGTGTAAGCTATGGACACATAAGAGGTGCAGCAATATCAAAGGAAGGTGAACTAGCAAGATAGTTTTTGTATGTGGCAGATACTCAGGAGCAAGAAACACTGAAAATGTGCAGAGAACAACTTCTGCCACATTCCAGGGAGAAAAACTAGAAGTAGTTGATAGCTTCCATTATCTAGGTGACCACGTTTGTAGTGGGGGTGGGTGCGCTGAAAGTGTAGCTGCTAGAATAAGAATAACCTGGGCAAAGTTCAGAGAGCTCTTACCTCTGCTGGTGACAAAGGGCCTCTCACTCAGAGTAAAAGGCAGACTGTATGATGCATGTGTATGGACCACCATGCTACATGGCAGTGAAACATGGGCTGTGACTGCTGAGGACATGCATAAGCTCACAAGAAACGAAGTCAGTATGCTCCAATGGATGTGTAATGTTGGTGTGCATACTCGACAGAGTGTAAGTACCTTGAGAGAAAAGTTAGACCTAAGAAGCATCAGACGTGGTGTGCAAGAGAGATGATTGCACTGGTATGGACATGTGGCAAGAATGGATGAGGATAGCTGTGTGAAAAAGTGCCACACCCTAGCGGTTGAGGGAAACTGTGGAAGAGGTAGAACCAGGAAGACCTTGGATGAGGTGGTGAAGTACGACTTTCAAACTTTAGGCCTCACTGAAGCAATGACTAGTGACCGGGACCTTTGGAAATATGCAGTACATGAGACGATCCAGTAAGCCAAGTGAGAGCATAATCTGTGGCCTCTGCCAGAAGTGTAGCCAGCTCACTTATTCGTATCTTTACTTCATTGGACACTAAATTCTGCTTGCGAAAACCTGTTGAGGCAAGTGAATTTGAAATCGAAATCGAACCAAATTCGACGACTGGCACCCATACCAACCTCTCCTTCATTGGACACTAAACTCTGCTTGCAAAGACCTGTTGGGGCAAGTGAAATCAAAATCATATTTGAACCATATTCGATGACTGGCACCTGTGCCAGTGGAGCACTAACAACACTGTCCGAGCATGATCATTGCCAGAGCAGTTGTCTGGCTTCTGTGCTAGTGGTCCGTAAAGAGCACAATTTGAGTGTAATCGTTACCAGCTTCGCCTTACTGGCACTTGTGCTGGTGGCACGTTAGAAAATCGTTTGAATGAGGTTGTTGCCAGTGCTGCTGGACTGGCTCCTGTGCAGGTGGCATATAAAAAATACCATTTTGAGCATGGCCGTTGCCAGTACTGCCAGTGGCACATAAAAGCACCCACTACACTCTCAGAATGGTTGATATTAGGAAGGGCGTTCAGCTGTAGATACTCTGCCAGATCAGATTGGAGCCTGGTGCAGCCATCCGGTTCACCAGTCCTCAGTCAAATCGTCCAACCCATGCTAGCATGGAAAGCGGACGTTAAACGATGATGGTGATGATGATGATGATGATGATGATGATGATGATGATGATGATGATATAAACACACACAAACATAACAGAAGTAAATAGACACCAGATAAAACATCGTTTTATGTTCATTCTAACTTGTAAAGCTTTATATTTTTTTTCAATTGACGTTTTTATGTTTCAGGTTCTATATGTGACTGTTTAATCATGCCATGTACAAAAGAAGCCTTGGAACTGTCTTAATTTCAAAGAGGCCAGATTGTGGGTCAGTCTGAAGGTGGACATGTCAGCATAAAATCACAGAAGATCTTGGGATCCCACTTTCTACAGTTAATAGAGTGATTGTGCAATTCACCAGAGAGGAGAAGGAGTCCACATCACTCCACTCAGGTTGACCAGGGCTCTCTGACAGGACCCTTCTCTTTGTTAAGAGAAGTGTAGAGGATAATCCTTATTACAAGACCTCTGACATAGCAGAGCATGTTCATGTCAGTCCCAGAACAGCTGTCAGGTATCTCCACAAACTTGATTACTATGGCAGAGCAGAAGTGAAATGACTTCACTGTTATGAACTTAACTGAAATCATAACTCCTGCCTTTAAAACCAATGTTTACCTATTTTACATATGTTGTCAAAAAGGCATGGATATCATACTTTGATTTCAAATTTATTTGGTTCTATATCTATTTTCAAACTCAAAATTGTTATTGTTATTTAGGCACATATTTAAAATCAGACACTTCAACCACGTATTTTTTTTTCTCAGAGTGTATCTAGGGCGACATATCCAAAATGTCCTTTTTTTAAAATGTTAAGGTAATATTTAAGTGAAACTTAGCTACTGTTACTGTTGCAGAGGCTGTAAATAGGTGAAAAAAGTTGATTGAAATATATCTACAAAAGTTTTAAAATATAAATCTAGTGTAGTGAAAAAGCTGTTACGTTAATATTTCTCTTAGTCAGAGTTCTACATTACAAATAAGTATTCACTGAAGAAGAAAATACTCAAACAGTGTTTAGGATTATTGAGGAAAATATTATGGGTTAATATATTAATACTTACTTCAGTAGCTGTCATGTTGGTATTATTCATCATTTATAATGATACACTACAAATCCAAAATAGTTAATATGAACAGTAGACCAATAAAACAAAATCCTTTACACAAAATGCCAGAATTATTTTTATGGTGGTTTCGAACAGCTTAAATTCATGATTTAGGTAACTGTTTTTCCTACCAAGAATCCGGTAAAAATGTGCTGGTTGTACAGATTCTCATACACACACATACATACAAAGGTATATTTGTTTGTATATATATATATATATCTATATATATGTATGTACTTTCTCCTGTCTGACTTGGTTGTCTCATTCAACTCATTTGGAAGTTCTTGTTGACATGCAAAATGTATCATGTGACTAAACATTGTAAATTGGTCAGTGGGATCCTACTCAATTACTTAATTACTCATTGTGAATAAACTCTTGTGAATAAATGAATCAGTAAGTAATTCACTCCAAATAACTGTCAGAAATTGTTCTGTGAAAGAGTGTATGTTTGAAACACATACAACTAATCAATGCTTCCCTCCTGCCCAACACCTGACAATATAGACACAGGTTAATAGAGACATTGAAATAATGAAGTATGAAATTTCAGAAAGCATGTTATGTTGATTTCTTTTTCTGCTGCTGCTGCTGCTGCTGCTGCTGCTGCTACGGCTGATATTATTATTATTATTATTATTATTATCATCATCATCATCATCATCATCATCATCATCATCATCAGTAAAAGCCATGGGATCAAGCTGGAAAGTGGTGAAATTACAAAGGAAGTCGGAGAGGAAGGATATAAGTACCTAGGTATCATTGAAAGAGATAAAATGAATGAACACAAGATGAAAGAAATGTACAGGAAAGAGTATTTGAGGAGAACTCAGTTTGTTCTCCAATCAAAGCTAAATGGCCACTATAAGATTAGAGCAATTAACACATGGGCTGTTGCTTTGATGAGATATGGGGCAGGAATAGTATCTTGGAAGAAGCATGGATTTCAAGAGATAGACTGGAGAACACATAAATTAATGACAATGAACAAGGTACTACACCCCAAAGTGATGTGTTAAGATTGTATGTAAAGAGGAGGGAGGGAGGATGGGGATTAGTGTGTTGTGAGGGTTGTGTAGGGGAAGAGGAGAATAGCCTGGCTTGGTGTATCAAGAGAAGTAAAGAAGAAATGATTGAAGCAGTGAAAATACAGGGAACCTTAAAAGTGAACAAAGCCATAGATCCAATAAAATTTAAGAAAGACCAGAGAGAGTAGATGAAGATTTGGCAGGACAAGAAATTGCACTGTCAGTTTGTGAAGAATAAAGATGAGATTGATTGGAATAGAACCTGGCAATGGCTGTAGAAAAGAGACTTAAAAGGGCCCAGTGAAGCATTAGTGTGCAGCACTCAAGAACAAGCTCTCAGAACAAGCTACTCCAAATATCACATTGATAAAATCACTGACTCGCCACAGTGTAGGATGTGCTCTGAGAAGAGAGAAAGTATAAGCCATATTGTTAGTGAGTGCTGTAAGCTCACACAATGTGAATATATAAAAGGAGACACAACAATGTGGCCAGATATGTCCACTGGCTGTTGTGCAGTAAAGCAAACCTCGAGAGAGCTGAACAATGGTCTGAACACAAGCCAGAGGGAGTAATGGAAAACAAACATTACAAAATACTCTGGGATTTTAACATGCAGTGCGATCAGGTCATAGAGGTGAGATGACCAGATATTGTGATCATCCATAAAGATGAAAAAGAAGTAAAGATAATAGATGTTGCAATACCAGGTGATTCGAGGGTGAAATGTAAGGAAACAGAAAAGATTGAGAAATACCAATCGCTGTGGAATGAAATAGGAAAGTTATGGGTCATGAGGTAAGTAATGGTGATACCAGTGGTAATTGGAGCATTAGGAGCAGTTTCCAAGGGATTTGAAAAACAGTAAGAATATTGGAGCTGCTGTCGGGCTCGAGGCGATCCATAAGACAGCTTTGTTGGGTACAACTCACACTCTAAGGAGAATATTGTCTTTTTGCGTCACAGGAGAAGGCTCTACTTGAAACCTTTGGTAATTTGTTGTTGTCTGCTTTCCAGTAAAGAATAACTGGCAATTAAGAACTATCTGAGAGGCTTTCATAAATAATAATAATAATAATAATAATAATAATAATAATAATAATAATAATAACATGCACTGATGCAGTACCAGGCAGTGGCTCTCATGGCTTCTGATCTTAACTGATTGGAAGTGCTATCATGTACATTGTTTTGTCTTGGTATAAAAGTTGGGCTACAGCAAATATTCCGCTCCATACCACAGATTTGCTTTTCAGTTGTTTGACCTTAGCTAGTTGAGCATATGTGCATCTCTGATCATGAGCAGAAGTAGTGAGGGAGCATCATAGCCATGTGTTAAGAGGAATTCTTTGGGGTTTGAATAATTCACCTCTGGAAACATGGGTGGTTTGTTCAACATTTTTAAACAACCCTTATTCAGGGACCTTTTGAGTAGGATGGGTATACTGGGTTTCGTATATTTTACCCCAGTGTCACTTTGATGGCATGCACTGCTCTCTCACTCAATAATAATGATGATAATAATAATAATAATAATAATAATAATAATAATAATAATAATAATAATGAAAAATTAGCTAGCAGATGTGAACAGAAACCTCTGCATGGCAAGTATGTGGCCTATAGCAAACAAGCTGATGTCGACCAGAAACACATGCATCAATGGTTACGAAGCTCAGGGCTAAAAGCAGAGTGAAGGTTTCCTATTAGCTGCTCAAGACCAAAGCTTATTAACCTGGAACTACCAAGCCAATGTTATAAAAAGTGGAGCTGACCCAAAATGCAGATTCTGTAACAATGAGATTGAAACTATAGACCACCTAATCTCAGGGTGCAGAGTCTTAGCACCTGTAGAATATAAAGCAAGACATGACAGAGTTGGCCAGTATTTACACTGGACAATATGTCGGCATTATAAAATCAAAACCGCTGACAAATGGTATAAACACCATCTTGAAGCTGTGACTGAGGGAGAAAATGTGTCGATTCTCTGGGACTTCCCCATACATACGACAAAACTATAAAAGCTAATAAACCGGATATTATTATAAAAGATTAGACAAAGAAGATGTATTTATTAATTGACATGAGTATTCCTTGCGGTCATAATATAGTGGCGAAAGAATTTGACAAGATCAGTAAATATACAGACTTGCTAATAGAAATTGAAAAAATGTGACATCTCAAGGCGACTACCATACCAGTGATTGTAGGATCTCTAGGAATGATAAAAAAAAAAGGTACTGAAACCTATTTGAAAATGATATCAGGCTTACTATCCCTACAGGAAGTGCAAAAAATCGTGTTAGCTGGAACAACTCATGTACAGAGAAGAGCATTATCCCTGTGAAAACAACATCCAAATTTATTTATTTATTAAATTTTTTTAAATACATATTTTATCTGTGAATTTGCAAATCTTCTGCATTTGCAGTTTTGTTTCACTAACATGCAACATTGCAGTTCTAATACAAGCATCATGCAATCTGTCCTTCATTCTTAGAGAAAAAACATTTGTTGATAGCGGCCGTAATAGTTCCTTGAACTTTTCCAGCTTGTCCTTACGCTGACCACTATACATTCTGAGAACCCATCTTCCTGGTTAATTATGACTCTTATGTAACAGTAGCTGTCAACTACTTCTATTGATCCATCTTTTATAAATGGAACCTGAAAAAGTTGATGAGAGCAAGGTCTAACACAAAAGTGCCTGCCCTTAGACCCTTTTCTCACAACCTCTTTTGCTATAACCACTTGACAGAAGACAACTGCCTTTCCTTTTTGGGTAAAGGAAGGCATGATAGTAAGGTGGTAATAATTAATGGAGGTAATGTATATGTTCACTCTCTTTGCACTACCTTCTCTGGATAGTTTCCTCTCCATCAATTTTTGTGTAAGACAACTCCCAATCCCACTTCCCCTGCATATAACCTCATTCTAATTTCCATCCAACTGAAGGTCCACACCAAACCAGACTCTACATGCACCATTTGTCCAGAGCTTTACACAAGTATGGATTTGCATTTCCAGCCCACCAACTTGTCCAAATTGGTTAACCATATTTTTACATTGTTGTACATCTATTTATGTCATTAAAATAAGAATAATCAAAAAAGAAAGTCAATTTAAAGTAGGCTTTAATTCATTGGAAGTTCTAATAATATCCACTGACAGATCTATTAGAGACAGTCATTTATAAATTATTTATAGCTGCCACAGCAACAGGAGCAGAATGTCATGGAGATTCACCCATTTCTGTTGTTAATTATAATAGCACAGACTTATCACATTCTTCCCCTTACAAAATGCAAAAATACACAATATTGTTAGAATAAAATAACTGACCAACTGAGTCACTCATTAAAACAGTATCTCAAAATACCTTTCTCTTTAGTGTAGAAACATCCTTCAATTTACATTCTAATGTGAGTAGAACAATGTGGTACAAAGTTCATAGGATGTTCGTTAGTTTGATAATGTGTAGATGCTTTATCAAGAGTCAAGATACACAAGTCATGGCAATTTTTCAGGATTTTGGTACATTCAGTTACAGTACTTTTGTCATGCTCAGCCTTAGCCTTATCTGGGTTTCTCCTGATGGAGCTAGTTCCTAATTACTATATCTCTTCAACAATAAGAACAGAGAGTGTAAGTGCATTGGGGATTTGATTCTGAATAGTTCAACTTGTAAGAATCATGTATTTCGTCAATAGAACATTACTTGAAAAGAATATTTTGAGGAAAGCCATGCTGGCATGCTCATCTCTATCACTATTTTTTGAAGAAAAGCAGAGAAACATTCACAAAGTGTTGAGTTCTGTGATATAAAGTAAAGGAATCACTGTCAGTTTTTACAAGGATGCAGTTGTTTCGATCATTTAAATTACCTGCTCACTGAATTTGCATGTAAATGGTTGAGTATTCCATAGACATGTGTACTAGTAATGTAATCCTTGGCTAAAATCAGCATGACATAGTGTGTGACCAGGCTGTATCTTTGAATTATATGTACAATCCATCCAATGAGCTTCCACACAGTTTCCATATACTTAATTTCACTCACAAGGTTTGGGCTAATCTGAAGTAATGATTAAAGACATTTGCTCAAATGTCCTACCAGGAGATTGAATCCAGGCTCATGATTGCAAACCAGAGGAGAATATGCTTTATCTGGATACCACATCTGTCAAAAGTTAGTCACAATACCTATCATTTGGAATCACATCAGCTCTTTAGATCTAATCATCACTTACACCACAAAATATTTGTTCGTTGTTCATGATATTTCTACATCAACTATTATTTTCTATTTCTAGTTTACCAGGATACATCCTCTCAGAATGAGGAACCTCCTTCGTGTCTTCTGAACTGAAGTCTTTCCTGCATGATAAAAGATTAATGTAAGTGATGCATTAGTATTGTTTGAAAAACTGACATTAGCTCTAGAATCTAAAAATATAGCAAACTGTCCCACATGGCAATCTGTTCTGTCTTACAACTTTCACTGTGTAAGTCCAAAAGCTGTGAATGTAGTAAGGCCAAATGGTCAAGAAGTTTAATTTGCAATATTTTTGTGGTGTAAGTGATGATTAGGTCTAAAGAACTGATGTGGTTCCAAATGATAGGCATTGCAACTAACTTTTGACAGATGTGGTATCCAAACACAGCATGTTCTCCTCTGAAAATAGAAGATTTTGGACCTAAATAAAACATGTCACCTTGGTAATGTCAGAGTGGCAGAGAGATTTGAGGAATTGTAAAAGGTTACATTGTAAAACAGCATCAAATAAGTCATGTGACAGTGTATCAACAACAGCGTCAAGGGCTCTTGGAAAATGTAAGCCTCATGACAGAACAGTATGAGTTCTAATTGCCAGTCTGATATTTTCTCATTCTAAATCTTAATTTTACATTCTTTATATCAAACATATAAGCTATAGATTTTTGATAAGTTACTATAGGATATTGTTTGCCTAAGAGAAAGTGATCCACTTTTTGACAGCTTTAATTATCAGCTAGGCTTCTTTTATATTTTTCTCTGCATAATTTAGTAACCAAGAAAAGAATGCTACAGATTCATAATTTTTTATTATGAAGAGCCTGAAGGCGGCAAACTGGCAGAACTGTTAGCATGCCTGGTAAAATGCTTAGCAGCATTTCGTCCGTCTTTACATTCTGAGTTCAAATTCCACCAAGGTCAACTTTGCCTTTCATCTTTTTGGGGTCTATAAATTAAGTACCAGTGAATCCCCGGGGTCGATGTAATCGACTGGTCCCCTCCCCACCAAAATTTCAGGCCTTGTGCCTTTTGTAGAAAGGATTATGAGCAGCGTGATAGTAGTCTCAGAGAATCTATTTCAGTGATGAATGTGCATCTACTTTACACTTGACAGACTCTATAATGGGTGTTTCTACATCATTAGTGTTGTCATGGCTTCCTCTATGAGCAAAAACTAAGCATTAATTAGATGTTTTATTCTTTCAGAGAAGCACAGAACCTATCAAGAATTTTAAAAAATGGATAAACCCATTATATAAATTAAGAATCGCTTATTAGTAACCTTGGGAATTTCTTTAACTGGAATAAAAAGTGATAAAGAAACATTTTCTATTTATTCTTTCAGGATCAATCAGTAAAGTGAATATCAGTAATACGCTTGGATCAACTGAATCAATCAATACGCCTCCTCTACAAAAACTGGCATTGTGGTTCAATGAAAGAGAGATAATAAACCAATATAACTTAAAAATAGGATAAAAATATGAACTATTTATGTAGTAAATAGAGATTTTTAACATTGACACAAGGCCAGAATTTTTGTGGGGATGATACAAAAGATTTGATTAAATCAACTACTATACTTGCTGTTTACTTATTTTATCAAAGCTTTTAAAAAGGATAATAGGCAAAGTCCACCATGGAAAGATTTGAACTCAAAATGTTTATTTAGTAAATCTAGCAAACAAAAAGATAACCATTTCAACAGCTGAAACTGCAGGGTCATAATATTGTGGAAGTGGGAAACATTAAGCAAATAGGTAAAAAGAAACTCTAAAAACAAAACAAAAATATTATTAATGACTGTACATATGTGAGATGGCAAATGTTCTCTTATCATCTGCTTTCAGAAATATATTGATTTGTCCTTCTCTCATCTAGAAATTATCAGCTTGCGTGTGGCATTTTGGCATTTACAAGCTTCCATACATTGTGTCATCCCATAAATAATGCGGTTTTTTTCAGTTGCATGAACTAAAAGTCAGAAGGGGACAGGATAAACTACCTGTATTAACTTGGTATAAAAGCATGTAGTAATTTTACCTTGTCCTCTTTCTTAGTGCAAGTTTTAAAGAATGCAGTTTGATTTTAATGGTTATTTTTCAAAGCTATAATGGAAGTGACAAAGGAGCATATTTGGCATATTTTGCTTTATGAGTTCAAAAAAGGCAACAAAGCAACAGAAAGTGTGAGGAATATTAATGCAGTATATAGGGCTCAAACGATAAGCATAAGCCAGTGTCAACAGTGATTCCAGAAATTCTGAGCTGGAAACTACAGCCTAGAAGGCGAGCCTTATCCTGGAAGATCTGTAGAGCTTGATGAGGACTTCCTGCAAATCCTGGTGGAACAAAATCCCATTGTAACTGTTGAGAAACTAGCAGAAAAGCTTGGATTTGGTCATTCAACCATTCATCAACACCTGCGTGCCATTGGAAAAGTCAACAAATTGGGTCAATGGGTTCTTCAGAAACTTCCTGAGTCTAATCGCATGCAGAGAGTGAATGTGTGCTCTTCTTTGCTGTCATGTCTTTTGAATGAACCTTTTTTGGACTGAATAGTGACTGGTGACAAGACATGGGTTCTCTATAAAAATGTCAAGTGCCGAAGACAGTGGGTAGAGAAAGGAGAAACACCAGTACCTAAGGCTAAAGAAGGTCTTCACTCACGTAAGGCGTTGTTATCTGTTTGGTAGGATATGAAAGGTTTAGTCCACTTTGAATTTTTAAACCTAAACCAAATAATAACAAAGGAGATGTACTGCGAGCAGCTTGAGCAGCTTTAGTCAGTGCTAGAAGAAAAATGACCGTCTTTGGTTTCAAGACGAAAGGTGTTCTTCCATTAGGATAATGCTCAGCCACATACAGCAAAGATGACATTCCAAAGGCTGGAGCAGTTTAAATGAGAAACGATGCCTCACCCACCATATTCGCCGGACATTGCCCCATTAGATTATCACTTATCCCACAGTCTTCAAAATCATTTGGATGGAAAAAATATGAATTCTGCAGATGAGGTCAGAATAGTACTGGAGGAGTATTTTTCATCATGGACAAGTGAATTTTGGAAGAGGGGTTTTGCAAGTCTACCACATAGATGGAAGAGCATTGTAGAAATTGAAGGAGAATATATTTTAGATTAAAAAAAGGAATTTGTTAATCTTAATTTTGAAAAATAAAAGAAGTATAAAAAAGCCACATTGTTTATGGGATGACACAATATATTGTACAACTTACTATTTTGGTTAATTTTCTTATCTATTAATTTTCTCATCATCATCATTATCATCATCATCCATACCATCACCATTGTTTTAACATCTACTTTTCTTTCATGGGTCAGATGGAATTTGCTGAGGCATATTTTCTACATCTAGATTCTCCTCCTGTTGGCAGCCCTCACCTATTTCCAAGGAAGATAATATTTCCCACAACCAGACACAATTTTCACAGAGGAAATAAATGGAAATAACTGACATCACTTGTATGGTGACCCTTGTTTACAACTATCATGCAATATCATGACAACACATGTGTATACATGTGTTTGTGTGTACACATAAATATGTGTTGTGTGGTTTTAACAGTTATTATTTTCATGTATAGATAGCTTCCATTACCTGGGTGACTAAGTTAGTAGCAGTGGAGGATGCTCTGAAAGTATAATTGCTTGAATAAGGACTGGTTGGGCAAACCTCAGAGATTTCTTACCTTTGTGGGTAACAAAGAGCCTCTCCCTCAGAGTGAAAGGCAGACTGTATGATGCCTGTGTATGGACATGTGAAAGCTTGAAAGCAATAAAGCCAGCATACTTTGCTGGATGTGGAATGTCAGTGTGCATGTACAACAGAGTGTAAATGTTTTGAGAGAAAAAATGAGTATAAGAGGCATCAAATGTAATGTATAAGAGAAAATACTGTGCTGGTATAGTCACAAATATTCGCTAAATTTAGCTTCTAATATGGACAAATTGACAAATGTCAGCTATTTTGAAAATAGTTCTCCTCTAAAACTTTTATTTTATGGTAAATGTCTTGTATTGTTGTTTGAAGCAAATGTCAATGTTGACTTGAAACTTAAGCCATTGTTTGTTTTTGATATTTCAACAGTATTGAAAGGTGTTTCCAAATCTAATCTGCTAGTTATATGGAAATCTGGCAGAAAAGCTTGGGTTCTACAAGATTTGTGTACTGAATGGCTCATTGAACATTAATGTCCAGCAAATCAAACTTTATGTTAAAAAGAATAATTTCAAGCTCAAGCATAAGTATGGGAGCAAAATTTTCCAAGGGGATGCAAACCCATGTGCAATCTAGGATGTTCAAAGTATTTTTATAACCCACACAAAATTTTAGGGGGTGTGCTTGCATCCCCTGTACCCATATTCCTGATCCTATGAAGTCAAGGCACTTTGGCTTTTGAATAATACTTCTGGTAATCTTTAGAATCTTTACTACCTCCAAACATACATATCTACTGAAATTAATTTGGTGATAGCAGCATGGAAGACATAAATTAGCCGTTCAGAAACACAAAGACTGTCAATTTCACTTAAACATTTATTTGTAATATGATGACAGCTTTTGTGTGTTTCTGGATGGCTAACTAATGTCTTCCACACTACAATCACTTTAGTTTCAGCACATGATCTTAGATCAAAACACTTACTATGTAGATACATCTCCACAAAATAACTTTCATTTCATCAAACACAACTTTACTATTACAGCCTATAGATCAAATAATTATTTCCATTTTTCAGGCATATTATCTTAGAAGAACTTTAAAGCAGTCACTAACAATAATTGATAATAAACATGAATCCATTCAAGAATTCTGGGAAATTCACATTATTTTGTGTTTGTATTTGGTTTGCAAGATTCGAGATGTGAAAAAGTCTGTTGAAAGAGATTTTGTTCTGTTTCAGTCAGGGATCATTATCCCATTAATAAATACATGCACTGGTTTCTATTTCACTTCTCTTTTTATTATTATTATTATTAGTCAACTAGTTAACAATTTGGTGTCCCAAGTTTGAAAGTGCTTCGTTAAGAAAACAAGTGGCGTCTGCCAAATCAGAAAGATCCCACTTGTTTAATTAATCACTCAAATAGGTTCATCAGGTTCCTTTCATCACTTTTCATGACTCTCAAGAGCATGTCATTGATGAGGTCATGAATGGCAATAAAAGGAATCTGATGAACTTAGCTAATCGGTTGACTGAACAATTAATCAAACAATCAATTAGTTAATAGAACCAGTTCATGTGTTTATTATTGGCATTATGACCCTCCCAAACAAAATGCAAACAATAAAAAATATTAAAGATACCTTGAAAAAAGTTAAACTTATATGTTGTATTAGTGTTTGTAAAGAAATTGGGCCCAAATGTATTTAAGAAAGATCATAAGATAGAAATGAAACAATCTCAACAATAGCTTCAAACAAAAAGCTCCAGTAATGGGATTTGAAGAAGTTGATCCAACTAGCATTCAGGATTTATTGCATCCTGAAAAGTGAAACCTTCACTAATGCAAATTTAATGACTTAACAAAACTGCAAAATAATAAAGATAATAAAGAAGAGAGTTCTTAATTGGATTTACCAACAGAGATCTGATCTAAAAGCCTTAGTGAAATAGTTTGTATTTTAGAACAGTTTTCAGAAAGTAAACCAAATTTTTAATGAAAAATGAAATGTAAAAGATCTCTAATAGAAGTCCTGAATTATTAGAGAATAACGTCTTACAAGTTAAATGTCATCACATTGTGATAGGTTGATATAAACTAACATGTACACAAACAGATTGAATTCTTACAAGGAAGGTGATTTTTTCTAATGAATTACATGTAATATTGCTTAAAGGATATTTTGTATATATGCAGAAGTGTTTGGTAATTGCTCTGAATAGCAACAATGCAGAGATTGAGAAAGCTCTTTAAACTTGCTGATGACAAGGTAACCCTTATAGTGATGGTGCCATGAAAATGCTCCTGGTACACTCTATAAAGAGTCAGGAAGGATATCCAACCATAGAAACTAAATATGCTAAATATGAGATTTTTGAGGAAGATGTTGTCCTTCAGCTCTTTGAATTCTGTTAAACATCCTACCAATACCAGCATGGAAATCAGACATAAGATAATGATGATGATGATGATGTAGAAACTTTGTAAACCTACTGTATTTTAAACAAGTGTATATTTCTTTCAATAATTAGAATAATTTATCTGTATAAAAACTTTTATCTTTTTCTGATAAAGTTTCTGATAATGAAATAAAAAAGTAGAACATATGTTTCATTAATTAAGACATTGGTATATGTATGCACATACACATGCACACGCACACACACGTGCACACACGCACACACACGCACACACACATACATGCACACACACACGTACACATACACATGTGCATGTGTGTTTATATAGACGTAAACATGTACACATAAATAACCAGACTTCTATAAGTCGATAGTAAGTGATTTGGATTTGACAATAATCCCTAATCTTACCTGTAATCTAAAATCTAGGTCAAATCCCACTAATATGTCTGATGCTGATGTTGTTTGGTGCCAGTGAGGATGCTGTGCACGACTGCTACCAGTCAACTGATAACATTGTTTACATTTTATCACTTACACAGACACAAATAGAAATCTATAGATATGCCAACATAAACACACACACACACACACACACATACACACACAGTCACACACACACACACACACAGTCACACACACACACAGTCACACACGCACACACACAGTCACACACACACACACACACATACACAATTATATAAATATGCAAATGCATGAACATTCACAAATGCCAATGCACACACATGCCAGTGCACACACACACACATACATTTTTAGATACTTGCATGCAGAAATAAATGAAAGTATATGCACAAACTGGTGTAGATAAATATATATACTCAAACTGTCACTTACACACACACACACACACACACAGGTATATATACAGGTTAGTAATAAATATTGATTGCTATTCATTATCTACAGAGGTTAGATTCAGACCAAACGAAGAGGGCTGATTGTCTCATTATCCGTGTCTACAAAATTGTTTCCCTCAAACATGACTGATGCCAACAAAGTAAGTGAACATCTATTGTTCCTTCTTATAATTATCATTCAAGTCTTCATCCTCATCACCATCATTATTGTCATCATCAACATAACCATTTACCCCATGCTCACAGAACTAGAAGTCTGGAAGTTTTATTAATTATTTATGGCCAAGTCTGGAAGTATTTAGTTTATAACATGTTTTTAGAAACATATATACGTATGTGTGTGTATACATACATACATACATACATACATACATACATACATACATACATAAGTACTTACGTACATACATACATACATACATACATACATATATACATACATAAGTACTTACGTACATTCATACATACATACATATTTATACATACAGTAACAAACATACATGGTATGTATGTATCTATGTATGCATATATATTTGTACCATACATATGACGAGTGTGTGACTCTGTGTGTGTGTGTGTGTGTGTTTGTGTGTGTGTGTGCGTGTGTGCACGTGCACATGTGTGTGTGTGTAAATGTTGACATTCTATAGCTTCATTTATCACTATCTGAGTGATATGATGTTTACATTCCTTGTTAACAATACAATTGATACCCCTGTCCTTTCAAAGATGATCAAAATAAAAAAAAATCCCTTACTTCAAAAACAGGTTTGGGTTGGTAACAAGAAAGGTATCAGCAATAAAATGCTCCCTTAGATAATTCCCTGTCCAACTCATGTAAGTGTGGAAAGCTGGATGTTAAATGGATGAAAGAATAAATGATTGAATGAATGAACATATAAACATCATTGATTATATATTTTTCCTGAAACAACTCAGCAATTTTCCAATGAATCTTTACCAAAACTTCCAGACATATCTAAAATCATCCCAGTATGATGCATGAAGGCAAAAAAGGAGTTCAAAGGTCTCTGTGGGATAGTATTGGTACATTTCATAAGGTTCATGTTCAATCAGGCACTCAAACATACAGCACAATATGTACCTATGAGTTCAACAAACTATCTCTATGACAACAACAACTGTTGAGAGATTATATATGGATGCAGTCTTTCAATTTCTATATTTTTCAATAAACATCCATTACAAACAAGTTAGATTGTATTCTTAATACTAAAAACTTAAGTTTAGGAAGTTAACATAAGTTAAGTTTGAGAAGAGGTGTGCACGCACACACACACACACACAAATATGTATATCGCCATTTAATGTCCTTGTTCCATGCTGGCATGGGTTGGATGGCTTGACAGAATTTGATGGGACCAAGGATTGTATTGTGTCCCAGAGTTTGTTTGGTGTAGTTTCAATGGTTGGATGTCCTACCTAATACCAGCTACTTTACTTAATGCTTTTTCATGTCACCAGTACTATTGAAGTTGC
Source organism: Octopus bimaculoides (assembly GCF_046866305.1). NCBI lineage: Eukaryota > Metazoa > Mollusca > Cephalopoda > Octopoda > Octopodidae > Octopus > Octopus bimaculoides. Next base: position 32,676,530 of record NC_142930.1, on the reverse strand, counting down.
TATGCCACTTACAGGACTATGAACCCTGCATGGTGAAGGGGAGCTTTATGTTGGAAGAATAAGGAGGAGGGAGGAATAAACTATGAAATAAAGAGTCCCGAGTAGAACAGATACCTTGGTGTAGAGCAGTGGCTCTCAACTGGGATCAATATGGCTCTTGAAAGTCCATATGACCCATGGGGGTCCATATAAGATTTTGTTGTTAAAATTTATCTGCAATAAATTGGTTATATCTACAATTCACAAAATATTTTGGCAATTTTTTGTACAGTTCCTAATATTTAGTTACAAAAATATTATAGGATTTTTTAGACATTGAATAGCTATGAAAGTCCAGCTGAGTAGAATAAGAATCATAGGAGTTCATAGATTAAAAATGGTTGAGAAACACTGGTATAGAGGAATAACATGTCTACAAGCATTTTAAAAATGAGTTGGGCGGGCAAGATGGATTTGGAAAGTGATGCAAGTGGTGATGTGCTATCAGAGTGGGCCTTCAAGGTACAGAGTGGGTAGGAATGGGTGGAGTAGGAATGCCAGGAGTGGGTGGGAAAAGTTGGAGATATCTGATAGCAGAATAGAAATGATGATACAAAGAAGAAGCAGTGGAGGATGAAGAAGTGACAGGTGCAATCTATGAGGAGAGTGAGACATATATACAGTATATATATGTATATATATATATATATATATATATATATATATATATATGTAAAGGAATAGAAAAAATGGGACAAGAATGCAAAACATCCAGACAGATGATACAAAAGAGGGATAAGAAAAAACACGGATGGGTCATTCGAAGTTTTCTTTCCTCAGTCAAGTTCCAGATTATCTTTGCAATTTCAGCTGGTCAGACTCAAGATTGCTCCAATCTGGCCAGCCCCAAGGAAAAACTAAGCTAAGAGTATTAGATTCCTTGGAAGAAAGCAGTGATATATATATATATATATATATACATTATATACAGTATGCATGTATGTATGTATGTATGTATAATACATTTGTAGTAACGCCTGCGCATGCGTAGAATTAAACAAGCAAGCGTCTCCCGCTCAATTCATTCTCTTTCTCACTGGCCAGCGATTGAGCATGGACGTGTGTTTAAAGCTGTCTCTACATCTTTCGGTCTTATACTCGACAGCTCGTTATTCTCACCTCTAAAGATGTATAACTAAAAGATTTGTATGTTTATCACCTAAATAAATGTTGTTTGAGTTGTTTAGTCTGGAGTTCAGCGTTCCGTCTATTTCTTAAATTTTATAGTAGAAAGTCAGGTATACAATCTAAAGATGTATAACCCACTTTCTACTAAACATTGTATATCTTTTTCAGCTATGATTGTTTCTAGTAATGAGTTGTTCATAAAATTATCATCAGTAAAACTACATATTTATACCAAACTTTTATTGCCACTAATGTATTTAATAACTGAAGTATTATTCTTATAAATGATAATACTATTGTATAAAAGATCATGGGTAAGGCCAAAACAATGCAAAGTAAATGCAAGGTAAATTACAAGAAAACAAATATGTGAATTAATGTAGACTTACCTTGTATTCAATATTTGTTTTCTTATGATTTACCTTGCATTTACTTTGCATTGTTTTGGCCTTACCTACAATCTTTTATACAATATATTCTCCATAATGCTTCACAGTAATTATTCCATTATAATAATACTATAGCAATTCATTACCATAAAATAATTTTAAATCCCATTTTATATGCTAATTTCAACAACTCAAATACACTTATAGAGTTTCTTACAAAGCAAATCAAGTATATTTGTTTTCTCAGTACTTCAACTGTTTCTTTATACTTCCAGTTACTATATCATGTTGTGTATACACAGTAAAATTCTCATACAGTTCACTTGGTAATTCTGCTAATGATGGCACATACCCACATATTTCTAAGAACATCAGATAGCTACAAATACAATTGTATCGAGAGATGATATAGGATATATTGCATTTATTTTATTCTGTTGCCTGGTTATGCTTCAAAATGTCTTGTCATCCATCACCTATATCAATATGCTTTGGCTAAGCAACTCAATGCCAGTCAGTTGAGCAGACATGTTTTTGGATGCAGTCAACATGTTCATATGTGTAGCAACAGTCTGAGGTCAACTTTGTCTTTTATCCTTTCAGGATTGATAAAATAAGTATCAGTTGAACACTGGCATCAATGTAATCAAGTTACCCATTCCTCTAAAATTGCTGGCCTTGTGCCAAAATTTGAAATGTGAAGCCATTTGAAACCATGTTGCTAAATCATAGGCATAGCAACAATATTGTCTCAGCTATGAGTGTTATATCTTATTGTGGGACTCAATTGAGTTTAGTAAAACTATTGCTTAAAGTAGAGAGAGCAGAGAGAAATCTTGATCTTGAGCACATTTTATAAAAGAGGGAAAAGAATGAGTGGTATGATGTAGTGAAAAGGAGCAACTCTTCAGTTTAATCCACAGTTTGGATTCAGAACAAAGTATTTTCCTTGAATGGATGATTGGTTTCTGTATCCTTTCATTGTTTCAGAATATCTGTCTTCTATTTGGGATAAAGATTTTTTTACATATTCATAAAGCTTTACTATAACATTTTTTTTTATATAATCACTATTATTTTTTAAAAACACTTTTGTAAATCTTTTTCTCAGAAATCGTTTTGTAGTTTTATTTAGAACAATCAGTAAAGAATCTCGGCAGATGGTACAGAGACTTACTAAATAATAAGTAGCAAAGCAAAGAAACGCATGATTTAGTGGAACAAGGACTAAAGGCAATTGACAGAACAACATTACTGGGGAAATTCAAATGTTGGATACTGCAATTTGGACTGTACCCAATGATAATGTAGCCATTGCAAATGTATGAAATAGCCTCGAGTAGAGTAGAAAGGATGGAACAAAGATGCAGTGTGTTTATCAGAAAATGGCTGGGTCTTCCAAAACCACTTATTACAACTGCACTATATGGAAAACCCTTGCTGCAACTACTGATAACATCAATTGCCAAAGAATATAAGGCAGGAAAGGCAAGGACAATAATGATGCTAAGGTATTCAAAAGATCAGAACATCCGAAATAACCCTTCAAAGGTATGAACAGGGAGGAAATGGAAAGCGGAAGAGATAGTAAACAGGGTGATCAGAAAGCTAAGGCATGCTGATATAGTTGGAGCAATACAAGAAGCAAGAGCCGGTCTAGGGTTGTACAATTTCAAGCCATTTTGCATGAGCAGTGTAAAAGAGATGAAAGTGGCAGTGGTACACGAAGTGAGTAAAGAGGAAGAAGAAAGGCAAAATGTACGTTTGGTGCAATGTAATGAACAAGGACAGTGCCTGAGATGGGAGGAATATGTAGTTAGTCACAGAATCTCATGGAAGGAACTTTGGGCTTGGGAACAAGCAAGAACGTCCTTTTTGATCAAGTCTACCTTCGATGTTTTACCTTCACCAACGAATTTAGTCTGGTGGAACATACAAACAACTGATGACTGTAGATGCAGAGAGAAAGCGACGGTGAGACATGTTCTGTCAAACTGCAGGCTAACACTAGACAGATATACATGCTGTCACAATCAAGTCCTCGATGTCATAAATGCAACACTCAAGGAGAAGATTAAGGGATATAACAGGGGAGAATACTCAAAAGTGGAAAAGTGTGGAAAAATATACTTCCAGAAGGTGAGAAAATGACATAAGGACAGGCCTTCAAATAAAATATACAAGACAGACGAAAGATGGAGGGGATACTGGGAGCTGGCTGCAGATTTGGAAAGACTGTTAATATTTCCATTCATAAAAACAACAAAAAGACCAGACTTAATCCTATAGAACACAGAATAGAAAATTGGAATTTTGCTAGAGCTGACAGTGCCATGGAAAGAGAATATTGCTAATGCAGAGCAACGGAAGGAGAAGAGGTATGAGAGATTAATTGAAGAATGCGAAGAACAGGGATGGACTGTCAAGTATTGCCACCTGGCAGTGGGGGCTAGAGGCTTCATTGAAAGGAAAAGTACGACATTATTTAAAAGAAGGTTTGCATTTTCAAGCTCAGAGTGAAAAACGTAATAAGGAGGAAACAGGTGGCAGTCGAAAAAGCCAGCTTCTATAAATGGCTGAATCGAGAAGACCCAAAATGGCTTGAAAGCCATAACATGCTGACTGGGAAATAGTGTCACTAAGTGAGGCTGGCTGACACTTAAGCAGCATCGCTGATTGACAGGTGGGCTAAGGTAGTGATCTCATCCATAGCACACCCTCCATCTGGTTTGAAGGCTTGTACCACCAAACAGCTGGTCAGCTCTGACTGCTGGAACTGAAAATAACATGACACTGTTGAAAGGCAGGTTTAGAGAGGGCACAGGCTAAAACTACGCGTCCTCCCCCTCCATTGGCCAGTTGAAGCTTACACAGTGTCATGTGATGGTTAGCTGGTGCTGGCTGCTGGAGCCTACCAGCAAGTATTTAAAGGGATATTTGGCAGGATGGTCAGTCACCTGCTGACATTTGTTGACACTACATCAAAAAGACCAAAGAACAAAAGGAAAAAAGGAGAAAGAAGAAAAGCACTCAACACCAGAGGTGAAGACACCTCTGAAAGGCGGGGGGGGGGGCACCAAGTTGGAAATAGCAGAGTTGGGGCCGAAGTCAGACATAGTTCCTCCTGATGATGTCTTTAGCCACTGGATCTTATAAAGAAGCTGTTGAGGTAACAAACCACAAAACGTGGTTGGAATTCCTTTATTTTTGCAATCTTTTTCAGTATCTTTAAAGCAAATTACAAAATCCTTATTAATGTTATCAAGTTTTGAACATGAAATATTTTCACCAATTTCAAGTGAATTTTTACTGCACCTCAAATGCATCTCCATTTTTTTTTTTTCTTTCTGAAATGTGAATAACATTCTTCTGACAATGTAGAATTGTGCTTCTATACTACATCAATTTTGTTTTGTTATGGGATTCATTATGTTGTTTCTGATATTTCCTTGATTGTTTTGTCTATTGTGAAGATTATGTGCAGTGTGAGTTATGTTATTGTGTGGGATGATGAGGGTTATGTATATGTTGTAAGAGTTGTGTTATGAACTATAGTGTTAGATGGTGTTTATCTAGAGCAGTGTTTCTCAACCATTTTTTATCTGTGGACCCTTTGAGTCCTATTTTACTCAGATGGATCCTCATAACTTTTCAATGTTTAAAAAATCATATATTTTAAGAATTAAATATTATTTGAAATTGTAAAAAGAAAATTGTTAAAATTTTTTGTGAATTGTAAATTTTAACAACAAAATCTTATATGGACCGGCAAGGGCCATATGGACCTGCAAGGGCCATATGGACCTGCAAGGGCCATATGGACACCAGTTGAAAACCATTGATCTCGAGTATGTGCTGTTTAGATTGTTATATTATTGTTGTGGTACTTGTGCAGAATGTGAGTTGTGTGTGTTGTTGTTGGGGTGTAAGATGTGCTTTAATACAGGTGGTGATTAAGTAAAAAATACATGTTGTGTTATTTGGGGGAAGGGATGGTGATTGTATGTAGAGAATGCTGTGGGTTGTGTTATATAGCTGTTGTTATTTAATTGCTTGAACAACAAGGTGCAACATACTGTGCCATCTCCCAAGTTATTCCATGTCTCTACCAACCTGGGAACCATATTGTACATTCCAAAATGCAGTAATGTACTACAGATGGTACAATGCAACAATTTGAACATGTTATACTCTCTTCATTCTTTGGTTTAGTTATATACACCTGCAGATATGTGAACTGGTGAATTATTGTTTTTACAAACAAAGGAAAAATACTCAATCCATAGAGTTTGTATATTTTATTAGATGCTGAAACTTCCTGAAACAATACTCTGCATTTCACATTGGGAATTATTCACAGTAATTTCAAATCTAAGTATACTCAATTTCCTAGACATATTTCTAGATTTAAATACTGGTTAAAAATACAGACTCTATCATTAACATAACAGGAAATTGCAATACAGTAATAAATTTTAATTTCCTGTTAGACACTTACCCAAGGTCCATGCAGCAGGATTGAACCCAAAACCACATGGTTGGCAAGCATACTTCTTAACCATACAACCATGCTTGCATATATGTAGTTGTAAACATTACATTCCAAAATGCATAAATAATTATAAAAAGTTAAACAGATTGATTAGAATAATCTAACATTAAATTGATAAAAAAAAAAATCCCAAAGCATTTGATAAGTATAAACATTTAGTTTATCCAGGGATTTAATTTTGCTTAACAGCTAAATCAATGTAATTAAAGGAGTCTGTGGATATTAAAGCTTGTACAAAATTTAGATTTGTGTAAAAAGTCAAATTCCAACAGAATTTTAACCTTTTGCATGGCTAAATATAAGTTGTATAGAAAGTAAGCAAAAAGAGTCTGTTGGAAATAAATATTAATCTTATTAAAATACATGGCTAATGTTAAAGCTAGGTGGAGTTAAGGATTAAAGTAGTACAAAGAAGTCGATATAAACTTAATATAAAATGTAAATGTCCTGTGACAACATTTAAGAAGAGCCAAGATTAAAACTTGTCTCTTATTTATGAAAAATTATTCTTTCCTTATAAATTTTATTAACTTCCAGTTTTCACAATGTATATTTCATGACCCAAATTTTACTGTCCATGTTTTGTTGTTTACATTTCACAATTAATATTCCCCCATGTGCAATAATCAATCCTTTCACAACCAGTCTTTAATTGTCCAGTTTTCTCTGCCAATATTTATTTCACTATTCTGCTATGTTAGCAAACTGACTGAGTTGTTACAGTTTTATGGTATTTTTTTTGTTTTGTTTTTGCTCTCAGTGCACTGGGTTCAAATACTGCAAAAGCCTTTTGTTCTATTAAGATAGGTAAAGTATCAATCAAAAACTTGGGTCATTTTCTTGTTTCTCTTTGTCTCAGAATTAGTATTGTGAAGGGACCAAGAAAGGACCACTTACATTGTGTCCAACCAATCTTTTCACCATGACTCTGTGTAAACAACAAAACAGAAAGACTATTCAGATTTCAGAGCTATCTTTTTTTAGTGCTCAAATTTTATTTATCAAGCTTTTACTACACATCTCTCATTGCTTACATTTCACTACCAATATTTCGTTGTTCACGTTTCATAGCTACCTTTTCAGTGCTCAAATTTCTTTATAAAGCACATTTCTTATTGCCTCTTTTTGCTGTCAAGAGTTCAGATCTTTCAGCTGATGTTTTTAGTGTTCCAATCACCAAATCCCCATTTCATGGTCAAACTTTTTCTGTAAGCTTTTCCATTACAAATTTCAACATTTCATTGTCCATACCACACACTGTTAAGCTTTAATAGTTGATATTTTTCAATTCAAATTTCACTGCCTATGTTCCCCATTCAACCTTTCAGCTTAGGTCACTATGTAGCTTCGTAAAAGATAAATCAATGAAGTCAGTTATATAGGAGATATATATGTATATATATTTGCTTCAAATATAAGTGGAAGTTGTTAATAAAAACAAAAACAGAAGCTGATTGCTGAATAAAAGCCACAGTTTCACATAGCATTGTCCATTGTAAGATGTCTAGATATGTTTTCTTGCTGTCTCCAAAACAAGTGAGGTGGGGAGATATTTCTTTCTTCACCGTCTTTTGCTTCCTGTTGAGAATGAAGAACAACAAATTATTAATAGTTATGTTACAATTATTTGTTAGTTGCTTCTAGATTTTATTTCCTCCCCACATTCTCTCTTTTTTTCTGTCTTTTCTCCCTCTATGGTTTTGTCTCATTTTTTTCTTTTTCAATTCCTGAGGACTAAAGTTTATTGGTTAATAAAGAAAATATTGTAGTTCTAGATAAATAAGATGGAATGGTCATAACTTGAAAACTTTTGATCATAAACCTACTTCATCTGGTCTGACCTTGGGCTAAACAAAAGTTTATTTAGCATATCATTTATTTATTTGTTTATTTATTGTCATTCAGAGAAGCCGATAAAAATAGTTGAGAACCAACTTAAATGTTTTCCCATTATGGTTTTGAGTTCAAATCCCTACTGGAGGCAACTTTGCTTTCCATCATTCTGGAGGTGGCACTCCTATTTCTAGAGCTGATAATACAAGTACCAGTAATATAGCAGTGTAAATGTAGTTCCCTATATACCTATTTACCAAAATTGCCTTAAAGTAAAGGACAATTTTTGCCTGGCAAGGAAAACTTTTCAGAATGTTACTATTTTAAGCCATAAATAAATTAAGTTTCTTAAGAAACATTAGTTATTGTTGGCACTCCGTCGCTTACGATGTCGAGGGTTCCAGCTGATCCGATCAACGGAACAGCCTGCTCATGAAATTAACGTTCAAGTGGCTGAGCACTCCACAGACACGTGTACCCTTAACGTAGTTCTCGGGGATATTCAGCGTGACACAGTGTGACAAGACTGACCCTTTGAATTACAGGCACAATAGAAACAGGAAATAAGAGTGAGAGAAAGTTGTGGTGAAAGAGTACAGCAGGGTTCGCCACCATCCCCTGCCGGAGCCTCGTGGAGCTTTAGGTGTTTTTGCTCAATAAATACTCACAACGCCCTGTCTGGGAATTGAAACCGTGATCCTATGACCGCGAGTCGACTGCTCTAACCACTGGGCCATTACGCCTCCACTTAAAAGAAATATTAATGATATATATAAAGCATAAGTCTGAAAAATTTGAAGACTAGAAAATATATTAACCCTTTTGCATTCACATTCTTCTGCCAAATGTAATGCTTATTTACTCACATTATTATGAATTATCAGGCATTATCTTGTAGCTTTGCGATTTTGATGCAGTAACTGTTAATTTTTAGAATGATATTGTAGACATGCCCATCACTAAGGGGATGGACTGGATGGCACTGCCCCCCTCACTATTCATTTTCAGCATTATTACAAATTAGTCCCCATTCACAATATTCTGAAGCACCCCACCCGACACCAATGTCTGGCAGCAATGGATCTGATTGTAGGATTGGTGTGAGAGGTCACATCTGACCAGTTTAAACATAAAACAGGTAGAATATTTTGGTTGCATATAGCTGGTTTAAATGCTAAAGGCTTAAGAGCCAGTGTTATTTGTGAGCAAGTATGGCTTGGTAATATATATGCTCACAAGTAGTTTTAAGTGCTTATGTAATCGTGAGTAGACATAGACATACTCTTGACTCTCCCACCCTTTGACCCAGCAGCACATTCAGCTGGAGGGAGGCCTGCTCCAGGACTCAACTGATATTCATTTACAGCTGACTAGACTGGGAATGAAATGCAAAATGAAGTGTCATGGTTAAGGACACATGTCAACCAATCTAGAAATTGAACCGACAACATTATGGTTATAATAAAGAAAGCTGCTTATCATCTATATATATAAAAGAGAGTTTGTGTATCACTCTCTCTCTCTCTCAGATACACACACACACACATATATACAAGAAAGATGTATGCTTGTGTATTTATGTACATGCATATGAAAGATAATGTGTGTGTGTGTGTGTGTGTGTGTGTGTGTGTGTGAAAGAGAGAGAGATAGATATATATATAGAGAGAGAGCGAGTAAGTGCCACTTACACATACATGACAACACATACTCACTCTCTCTCTCTCTCTCTCTCTCTCTCTCTCTCTCTCACATGCACACATGCATACACACATACACACACACGTCCATTTCATATACACATACATACATCTTTCACTTTTTCTTCTCTTTCACTTTCTGCTCTCACTTTGAAGCAAATGTCACCTTTTCACTTTCTCCTCTCTTTCAATTTCTGCTTGCTTCAAAGTATAAAGAAATAAAAATGTTTTATGGAAATTAACAAACAATCATATGATCCCATATGATCAACCATATATGATCTAGTTGACCACAACAAAAGACTGCAATAAAATAACTTCCTTTGGCACACACATGCACACACACACACACATACACACACACACACACACACACGGTAAAACTTCTGTATGAATTGTTATTTCTTGTTATGCGCATGTGCAAAATTACAGCTCAAATCCAATTGAAATGATCTTTTTCTATTCTGTAATTTTTGTTTTTGATGAGCATATTTAAAAATCTGATCTTCCATATAGATTTAAAAGGAAGTTTTTCCAGAAATCCTGTCCTTTACCTGATGTTCCTAGCATGTCCAAGGACACACTTGCACCCTCCCCCCATTTTTTCCGATTCCTATGTCTTTGATACAGGAGATTGGGATTTCACCCAAAAAACACATTCTCAATCTTTTAATTTTCTCCCTCTCCACCCCAATTTCTTCATTTTATTTTTCTTGATAATCCACAGAGAAAAAAACAGGGAGTACGAATCTTTAAATTTTTTCTTCTTCCTTTTTCTTAAAGAAACACTAAAATCTCCTTCCCAAACATCCACTCATCACCTCACCATTTTTAAAAAGCTACAAACTCCCAATGTTTCACTTTTAGCTTTTTGGAAAGTGGAGAAGTTTCTTCAGAAATAATGTCATTTACCTTTTGTTTCTAGCATGTCGGGTTTTCTGGTGGGGTCTAGTATTTTTTACGTCTGCTATTTCAGTACAATTCTACGCATGTGTGAAACATCAGACGAAAGTGAAACATTGGGAGGTTTTAGCTTTTTGAAAGCAGGTAGATGATTGGCATTGAGTATTTCTTTAAGGGTTGTGGATAATTAAGTCACAATCCTTAATTTACTTCCTTAGCTTGAATCTAGTTTTGAACCATGTCCATTGTCAATTGTCATGAGATTTAAGACACCTTGTGGCAATAGATGATTCAACCCAGTAAGACATGCTTATACGCTCTAAAGATGGGATTAAAAACCTAGAAAATTATAATCTGTAAACAGCAACTAATCTCAGACATTTAGACATTTCATACAAGATATTTTTTGAAAAGAAATAGTGTTACAAAATGGAATTATGTGGTGGAAAGAGAGAAAAAAAAAGAGAAAAAGATTCTAGGTAAGGGATGTATTGGAAACTGGAGACATATTTTGAAAGGTAAGATATGAGTTGAGAGGACAATATGTAGTTGAAGAGGGTGGACATATTGTAAGGTTTACATAAATTGGAAACAGAGACCTGTTGAAAATGAGAATTATGTTGTAGAGGCAAGATAATCTATTGCAAGGGGACACATGTTAAAGGGAGTAAGTTGAAAGAAGGGCTGACTTAGAAAGAAGATATGGATTGGAAGGAAGGAGACATGATTTAGAAATTGGGATGTACGTGGGTTAGGTGATCATGGATTGAAAGTGAGGCATGTATTTGAAAGGGTGTATATAATATACTGACATAATTGTTCACTCACCCCAGTCACCTTGCTATTTCTTTCTCTTCTTCCTCCTTATCTCTTCTTTTTCTCTCTTTTCTCTTTTCCGCCGTTCCTCCTGCTCTTCCTCGTCTTTCTTCTTCTTCCTCCTCCTGGCCTCTTCCTCTTCCTTTTTCTTCTTTGCCTCCTCTTCCTTCTTCTTTAATTCCTTCATTTCTTTCCTTTCTCTTTCCCTGTCCTCTTCAGTTCTTGAGTCTTCATCCTCTGTACCGTCCTCTTTCTTTGTCCTTCTCTTCTTCATGCCCCACCTTCCTCCTTTGTCCCTCTTCAGTCACTGCTGCTGCTAATACACCACAGCTACAACCACCACCACCACCACTACCAAGTCTGCTGCCAATACCACCACCACCACCACCACCACTACTTTTACCACTGCTATTACTATGACAACTACTACTGCTACTCTTACTACTACCGCATTGCAACTATCACTCTTTCCTCCACAGTTGTCAAGAACCGCCTCCACTTTCTGGAATTCTCTTTGTTTTATTTGTTGGTGCCTTTAGTTGTTGATATTTTGATTATTATTATTATTATTATTATTATTATTATTGAGTCTCTTTTCTAAGACACTATTATATTTGAGGACAAACACTATAGCAATGTATCTGCTTGTCCTGCCTTTTCTCTGGCCTCAATACTTCTCAGGCTTCTATAGATAGATAGATAGTAGGTTCAACAAGTGTCAACAAGGTTCAACTCATTTCAAATGAAATTACTCTACGTTTTGGACTTTGTTACTTACACTGCACCACCTCAACTTAATTACTGTGTATAGAAGAAATGTAGAAAACAGTCCCACCCACCTCTCTCTCTCAGATCTTGCTCTCACTGACCTCTAATTGAACAGTGTGTGTGTGTGTGTGTGTGTAGGTGTCTTTTATCATTACTTGAGCTGTCAGTCATATGAAGAGTTGTTCCCTCATCAAACAGATCCATGATCAAAGGCATTCCAGCCATGGCTATCTTGATTTTTTATTCAGATACAATGTATCTGGGACCACCTTATCCATTAAGGTGTGATTACATGGAGATTTGGTCACTATTTCTAGTAGTCTGAATAACCATGTAGATGTTACCTCCTTAACTCATGCCCTCACTGTTACTGAGATTTGGCTGCAGTAAGTACTACAATATATGTATTGTATACTGTATATGAAGTAAACTCCTGATCAGCTGAAACAAATCTGTAACCTAGTTTCAATTTCTTTGAGATGCTCTCCACTCTACTTGATTTACTCTTTTACTCTTTTACTTGTTTCAGTCATTTGACTGCGGCCATGCTGGAGCACCACCTTTAGTCAAGAAAATCGACCCCAGGACTTATTCTTTGTAAGCCTAGTACTTATTCTATTGGTCTCTTTTGCCGAACTGCTAAGTTACGGGGACATAAACACACCAGCATCGGTTGTCAAGCGATGTTGGGGGGACAAACACAGACACACAAACACATACACACACATACATATATGTATATACATATATATGACAGGCTTCTTTCAGTTTCCGTCTACCAAATCCACTCACAAGGCTTTGGTCGGCCTGAGGCTATAGTAAAAGACACTTGCCCAAGGTGCCATGCAGTGGGACTGAACCCGGAACCATGCTGCTAATATATTTGAAAACAAACAATGAATATTATAACATTCCAGTTACTTTTCTCCTTGAAAGATTTTGAACTCAGCATTGCAAGTGATTGAAACACTTAAGGATCTTGCTAAAGCTTCTGTGATTGGCTGTATGTCTTCATGGTATCAACATTTGTTAAACAATTGACTGAACCAATGACAGCTGAATATCATCACCTTGGAAGTATTTGCTCCATTAATTCAGCAAAATTCACAGCTCTGTGCTCCAATACATGCTACCTTAGAAAAAAAAATGTTCACAGTATGAAATGTCACTTAACTCTTGGCAGAATTCATTGTCAAAAGATTAGTCTTCATGTTATGTGTCAGAGGCAATTAGTTCTCACTTCTTTATCACTCTCTCTTCTACAACACATTCACTCCTAAAACCCTAGTTCTATTCTGTTAGTTTTTCTTCTCTCATCATCTTGTTATGGCTTACTTGCCATTCAATTGCATAGGGGAAAAAGGAATGAATGGTGACACTACAGGAAAGGAGATCCCTTTTACTCTCACAGAATGAGGGAGACACCCTTTCTGATACTGATGAACAAATGGAAACAATGTAGGATAGAATGACTTTTTTGTCTTGGTAAGGACAAGACAATCTCTCCAATGTTGGCACCACAATAAAATGCATCCTGTTTACTCTGTAAAGTGGTTGGTAAATGGAGATAATGTAAAGCGGAGTCTTTGGTCTTGCTGAGGACAAGTTGACTTTTTCTGTTGCCGGATCAGGCTGTGTATTGTGTTCTTGAGCAAAATACTTCATTTCATGTTGCTCCTGTTCATTCAGCTGTAGAAATGAGTTGCGACATCACTGGTGCCAAGCTGTATTGGCCTTTGCCTTTCCCTTGGATAATAGTGGTGGTGTGGAGAGGAGAAGCTGGTGTGTATAACCAACTGCTGGTCTTCTATGAACATCCTTGCTCAGACTTGTGCCTCAGAGAGGAACTTTCTAGGTGCAATTCCATGGTCATTCATGATCAAAGGGGGTCTACTTTCTACTTTATACTACACAAAAATATTTATAAGTAAAACTTAATAGGATATATTCTTCTAAGTTCATTAGTGAATTGATAAACTGTTTTTACTAAACTGGATTTAGAATTTGGAAAGCAGACTACTGACCAAGAATTTGTATGTAAAATATTGTCCCACCATTTGTGCAGTTGCTGGAAAGATACATAACTCTTGCTTTCTTTTTTCTTTCTTAAGTTATAGTGTATTTATGAGAACATTATTTAATGGAAGTAACATAAAGAGAAGTCATTGATCTTGGTTTGGCTGTTAATTTTATAAGGTCATTCAACCATTTAAAGACTTTCTCAACCTGCATTTTGTTAGTTTTTAGTACTGAGATGGATTGAATTTTCTCTGTGACTGATTGAAGTGGAAATAGTCCTAACTATGACAGAGCACCTTTTCTTCTGAAATAGTGTACCAAAGACAGCATTAATCAATGTGTCCTTTTGTACTGTTATAAGATAGAAGGATGTTGTGTTAGAGAGATTTGCCTGCAATTTCTAGCAGGTTCAGCAAACACATAGAGTTACTCTCATTGATCCATGTCCAGTCATGTTATTGTTCAAAGTTTATTACTCATGGCTATCCTCATGATTCCTTGGGCTTAATGAATCATTAAATTCAGTATGTAGAGACAGTAAAATAGAAGGTTGGAAGGAAAGAAAGAAGGAAGGAAGGAAGGAAGGAAGGAGGGACAGACAAACAAATAAACAAAATTTAGTTTATTCTCAAAATGTTGTATTACAAAATCATACTTTACAATAAAGGATTCTTGATAAAAAATGAAATATAATTTAGTATCGTATGTGCATGCTTAAAAGAAGACAAAAGCTTAAAAAGAGTGATAGACATTGAGAAGCTAAAATCAATCAGAATAAGTTGAAAATCATTGAAACATTGAAAATTAGTCAGAAAATATTTAAAAAAACAAAGAATTAAACGGAGAACACTCAAGTAATCTTCAATAATCACTCAATATTCAGTTATGATTTAATCTATTTTTTTTATTAAGTATCTAAAATCTTGTTATTTAGCTTAAGGATGAAATCAAAGTTTTACTTCTCAAAGTAGAAAAGAAAAGGATGAATGCTGGGAAGATAATATTTTAATGTAATTGTGTCTTAACTAGAAGATAAGCAATCAAGAGTCACCTATTTCTAGCTTTCTCTTAACTTTTGTTTACATATTTTCTCATTTTGAAGTAAAATTTCAAAGAAATCTTATTTAAATTGTTTGTTTTCTAGATTGTCAAAGAGCTGCGGCAGACTTTTTCTACTGGTTGTACACTTCCAGTGGAATGGAGACTTCACCAGCTGTCAAAAATTATGAAAATGTTGACTGAATGTCAACAAGAAATTGAAGATGCTCTTGTGAAAGATTTACATAGGGTAAGTATTACTGAAATTTTCAAAAATTACCCATATCTATAACACTTGCATTAATATTTTTTGTCAATGTTTAAAATGAAAGTCAGAGATAGAATGTTAATAAGAATATAATTTTTTGTTATATCATCTTTAGATTTAGTGGCCAAAAGTTTAGATTTAGTGGCTTAGTTGATACAGATGTTATTACCGGTAGCTTAGAAATAATGATGCATGGTTAAAGTTGGCAGAGATATTGGAGTGTCAGTGGCATTTATTCCAGCTCTCTGCTTTCTGAGTTCAAACTTTGCCAATGCCAACTTTACTTTTCATCCTTCAGGGTTTGATATATGAAGTACCAGTCTAGGGCAGTGAACTGACAATTTTTAGAATAGTATTTATTCTGTCTCCTTGCATTCTGAGCTCAAATCCTGTTATAACCTACATGAGAGATAAATTTAACCAATTTAGCAGTACTATATGATCCTTGAATACTTTTAGTGGAGTCCAGTTAGTTGCAAGCATTTGGCTCAGGCTTCTGGTTTAAGGATACTTTCCTCTCTCTCTTTCTCTCCTCCACCAGGCTTGGAGGCCCTGGAAAGGATTATGAATATTGCCCTTATTCCTATATAAGAAATTAAAGAAAAAACTATGAACTCCACTAAAAACAAAAAATTCCTAAGATGATCAGAGATCGAGTCAATGAAAGTGTAGTGCAGTTATAAATATTGAACAAATTTTAATTTCAAAATCAACATATCATTTTACATCACTTTATTCCATGCTGGCATGTGCTGGATTGCAAATTTATAATCTGAAAATTAATGCTTTATTAGTTTTCACTGATGAGCTATTTTTACTTCTTTATTTTTTTTATTGTTATATTCTCTTATTAAAAAAATTATTTTTTTGTTTATTTTCATTATACCATTGGTGGTACAGCCGAAAAATGAGGCAATGTTTTTTGAAGTGATTTTTGCCAGAAAGGAAGCACTAGATGCTATAATCAGTCTCAAAGAATGGATGGAACCAGAAAAAGTAAACCATATTTATTTTCATTTTCATTTATTTTTACTTTACATGAAGTAAAATTTCGAATATATGGTGAATATTATCTAAAATTAGATAACTTTCCCTACTACCACACTTCCCTTCTGTTTTTGATTGCAGCCACTAAAGGCTACACAAGTATACATAAAATGCACATGCAAAGGAAAGCTGATGTATGTGTAGCATAAGCAATTTAAATTGACTTGGAGCCTCCCCATATTTTGATACCATAGCCTTTGATGTAGTGTAAAGAAGAAAGTATTCACAACAATAGAAGTCTGCAAGAGCTCTAGTTAAATGAAGAACCGTCTATGATATGAGTGCTAAGCTTTTTTTCTTATGGTACACTCACCTACATTTTTATTTTCTAAGGCTGCAGGAGTTGGTAGTTGGATACAAGACTGGACATTGGCTATATTGAATTTGTCCATTCTACTTTTTGATAACATTGATTTAACCTTGTCTTGATCTCTGCCCACCCCACATTCTTTTTTAATCTAACGACCATTTTGAGCGTGGCCGTTGCCAGTACCGCCTGACTGGCTCCTGTAGGATTTTCGAGCGAGATCGTTGCCAGTGCCCCTGGACTGGCTTGTGCGGGTGGCACATAAAAGACACCATTTCGAGCATGGCCGTTTTCGTGCGGGTGACACGTAAAAGCACCCACTACACTCTCTGAGTGGTTGGCGTTAGGAAGGGCATCCAGCTGTAGAAACTCTGCCAAATCAGACTGGAGCCTGGTGTTGCCATCCGGTTTCACCAGTCCTCAGTCAAATCGTCCAACCCATGCTAGCATGGAAAGCGGACGTTAAACGATGATGATGATGATGATGATGATCTTAAATAGAGCTTAGTTGAAATAACCAACTCATGTATAATAGTTAATATAGAACACAGATATGAGTAGCAAGCAAATAAAAATTTGTTTTGATTTATCTTGAAGAATAGATTTTTAGGAAATACTAATTAGGCAAAATGGAATTCTTAATTCCAGAAAAATTACCTAAAAGTCAGAAAATCTCCAGTTTTATACAGAAAAGATCTATCATTCTGTAAAAGTTGATCCTGAAGAGATGACAGTCAAATATATCTCCAACAGGTATTGAACTCAATAATCAAATCCAACAAGTAATATTTTTCATCTTGAATATTTAGATGTTTTGATGTTTTTTCTAGCAAATTAACGTCTATATAGTGTGTTTTATATATTGACATTTAAAAATTGTTTAAGTAGTTTCCAACAGCTATAATCTCGTAGACATAAGCTATAAATATAAATTTTGTGGGGTCAATAAGTTTAATTACCTCCCGGGTGAAGAGTTAATAATTCATATCCTTTTATTCGTTATTCTGTGTTACAGGTGAGATACTTATCTTTTGCTGTGCAACTCAGGCAACTGTAATTAGGTTCCAATAAGTCATCATAAAGGTACTGTTATGGCTGGTAAGAGTTTTATGAACTAGCAGGGCTGGGCTCAAATTTTCTAGTGATCTGAGAAATATAAACTATCATTAATGTTACATAAAAAATAAACACCTTTCAACATCTTCTGGTGAATTAGAAAATCAGATAGTTTGCATCTATCAAAGAAATATCTATTGCCTACTGCATTTGAAGAGTTTTATTTTCTGAAACCATTTAAATTTCAGAAAATATTTTATTGATTCCTTTTTTTCTAACTTTGGTTCAAAACTTTAAGTTTTACAAATTAACTAAAAATCTCAACGTTTTAGTTAAAATCAACCTAGCAAATTTTTTCTTCTTTCTCACCTTATTTCTTTTGCATTATTTTTCTTGGTATTGCTAATAATACTAATGAGCAAAGCATCACCATCATAACTCATCATATAATACCAAGTGATGGCTGCTTCTCGTTATAAAACGTCAGACAATTTATTTGGTTTGTATGAAATAAATACAATATTCAATCGATTGCTCTGTCATTTGACAAGATAGTCACAGACTGTAGACTGGTTATTAACCTTGAATTTTTTCATCAAAAGTTGATTGTTTGGCTACAAGCCTACTGTCTGTTGTCTTTGGTGTAACTGGACTGTACTGAGTGCTCGATGGACTGGCCTTGGAGACAATTTTCCAGTAAAAATACCTAATTACAGTGTTTTTTGCATGGGCATAAATTGCTTTGATTGCATCACTATGACCTGTTTTGAAACAACTCAAATAACAGCAACACGACTGAAACTAATTAAATCAATATGCAGTCTGAGAAAACTAATTTACAGAACTAATTATTGTTTGGACTTAAGTTTAGCAAACAAATTAAATATGGTTATTTGGTTTATGGGTAGTTGTAGTAATTATGAGAAAAGATGAAGTAGTTTATTTAAAAAGTCTTTAAGACTTTACCTTTGCATTACATAACTAATTAACAAAATATTAACAATGTTAAATAATAAACATTGTTATCCTTTTTTAAAATTACGTTTTCTAAAGTTGAATAAAATTATGACCGCAACTGATATTTAAAGTTTAGAGTGAACAGAGATTTCTTAATAGTTCTCTCAAAGATTTCCTCATCTTGAGAACATAATTTAAAGCAAGATTTGAATCAATTTCTTTATATGTTATTGGCACAACAATACATAATTTTCTATGTATTTTTCTCTAGTATGTTAATTTGCAGAGTATTTTTCCTATAAAATACAAAATATGGCTATGTCAAGAACGTCTACAACTCTTTCTTTGAAAACCAGTAAAGAATATTGTCTAGTAGAACTTGGAGATGATTGGTAAATGTGGTATAAACAGGAACACTTATTTGTATGCTTCACTGTTCAATATTGGGTACTCACAAAGTCAGATAGATAACCAGAACTACAAAAATATATAAACTGATAAGACTTAAAGGAAATGGTCATACAGTGTAGAGCCACTGTAATTTCCAGTATAGGTATAGGTATGGGTATGTGGTTGAATAATTCAGTTCACAACCACATACACACACACACATATTAGGTTGGCAACTAAGTTCCTGCCATCTTTTTAAATTAAAATATTTTAAAAGGTTTAATAAAAAATAACAACTAATTAATCAATAATGTATTCACCCTTGTTGTTTACAACTTCTTCCCAAGGTTCAACAAGATTTTCAATACCTCATTGGTAGAAATCACCCAATTTTGACTCAAAAAATTGATCCAACCCAGCTCTCAATTCTGCATCAGTATTGAACGAAACTCTGCACATAGCATTTGAAAGAGATCGAAAGAGTTGGAAATCCATTGGTGCCAAATCTGGAGAGTATAGTGGGTTTGGCAATACTTCCCAGCCATGTGTTTGAATGGCTTCCTTGGTCATATTGGCGATATGAGGGCAAGCATTGTCATGCAGCAGAAGAACTCCATGCTGCCGATTAGGTCTTTTCTCTTGAATAACCGTTTAAGTCATTCCATCTGTTCAACATAGAGTTCCGCATTGACCGTTTGGTTCCATTCAAGCAATTCGTAATGGATAATTCTTTTCCAGTCCCACTATACTCACAACATCATTTTACGCAGATGAAGATCTTGTTTCACACGCGGTATCGCTTGTTTACTGGGGCTAAGCCATTCCTTATGCTGCTTCATATTGATGTACAGGCACCATTTTTCGTCACCAGTAATGATTTGGTAAAGAAATCGTTGCTTGTGTCCATGAGTTGAGCAGTGATGAGCAAGCAAACCAGTGGAGATTGTGGCTCGTTGATTTTTGTTGTTGCTTAAAGCATGCTCCATACTTCTGAACCTTTCCCACCAAGTAAAGATGCTTCTCTATAGCAGTGTGGGAGCATTCAATTTTCTCTGCCAGTTCCCTTGTTGTTTGACAAGAATTTTCATGCAAAAGTTGGTTTAATCGCTCTTCATCGAACTCAACTGGACGGCCAGAATGAGGTGCATCTTTGAGGTCAAAATTTCCATTTTTGAACTTGGCATACCAATCACAAGCGGTTCTTCCAGCTATGGCACCCTCTCCATACACAGCACAAATGTCACGAGCAGCTTTTGCGGCTTTAGAACCTTGATTAAAAGCAAAACGAATGAGGTGTAGAAAATGCTCGTTTTTCTTAACTTGACATTCCATTTTAATGATCTGAAAATAAACAAAAATTAACTAAAATCAACTAGAAAAAAAAAACAAAATAGATTAAAAAATGATTCAAAAATAGAATTCTCAAAAAAAATAGATTCCAAAATTTAAAAACACAATAAATTCCAAAATTAAAAACAGCGGAGGGAACTTAGTTGCCAACCCAATATATATATGTTGTTTTCCACGTACCACCGGCACAAGTGCCATATATATATATATATATATATATATATATATATAGTGAGAATTTACAAAAAAACAAAAGACGAAGACGAGTGTGTAAACAACAAACAGGTGTATTAGTTAAACGCTTGGGAAGTGAGAGTTTTTTTATGTTTCGAGCCTACGCTCTTTGACAGAATGGAACACAGAAATAAGCAGAGAGAGGAAATAAGAAAGGTTTAGTGGCTAGTGATCTATCATGGCGAATGGCCACATGAAGAACCTGGATTCTCATTCCTAAGATATCTTTCGATGTTATTACTATTATTATTCAGGTGACTGCTTGGAATCGAACTAGGAATCTTGGGGTTAGTAGACTGTGCTCTTAACCACTATGCCCCCCCCCCCCATATATATATATATATATATATGCAGATGTGTTGTGCAAGAGACAACTGCAATAGTATGGTCATGTAATGTGTATGGATGAAGATAGTTGTGTTAAGAAGTACCAATTTCTAACTGTGGAGAGAACCTGTGGTAGAGATAGACCCAGGAAGACATGAGACGAGGTGGTGAAGCATGATCTTCAAACTTTTGGTCTCACAGTGGCAATGACTAGTGACTGAGACCTTTAGCAATATGTCATACTTGAGGAGAACCATCAAGCCAAGTGAAATCATAGTTATGTCCAATGCTAGTGTCACATAACTGGCACCTGTGCTGGTGGCACATAAAAAGCACCTTTTGAGCATTAGGCCTCTTGGAAGCAATGTGACCAATGCCGGTGGCATGTAAAATGCACCTTTCAAGCATGGGGCCTCATGGAGGCAATGACAAATGACCGAGACCTTTGGCAATATGCCATGCTTGAGAAGAAGACTTATCAAGCCAAATGAAATTGTAGTTGTGGAAGTGGCATGTAAAAGCACCATTACACTCTCAGAATGGTTGGCATGAGCAAGGGCATTTAGCTGTAGAAACTATGCCAAATCAGACTGGAGTCTGGTGCAACCCCTAAGCTTACCAGCCCTAGTCAAACTGTCCAACCCATACCAGCATGGAGAACAGACATTAAATGATAATAATGATGATGATGATGACGACGACGATGGTGATGATGATATACATATATATATATATATATATATATATAAGAGCAGTCAAAATATTTCTTTCCATAATAGCTACATCTGATGAGTGCAGGGTTACATAACCAGTTCACTGAATCCCTAGCGCAAAGCTGATTGGTAAGATAGGCTGTAATGGCTATATAATACTGTACACTTCGGATAATATACCCACTCAGTTGACAGCTATATGAGTGCATTTTTTCCTTGACTTACGTACTCTTAGATGACTTACACACACACACACACACACACACACACACACACACATATATATTGGTGCAGGAGTGGCTGTGTGGCAAATAGCTTGCTTACTAACCACATAGTTCCAGGCTCAGTCCCACTGCATGGTACCTTGGGCAAGTGTCTTCCACAATAGCTTTGGCTGACAAAAGCCTTGTGAGTGGATTTGGTAGACGGAAACTGTAAAAAGCCTGTCATATATATGTGTGTGTGTGTGTGTTTGTATGTTTGTGTGTCTGTTTGTCCCCACAACATTGCTTGACAACTGATGCAGGTGCATTTACATCCCTGTAACTTAGCAGTTCAGCAAAAGAGACCAATAGAATAAGCACTAAGCTTACAAAGAATGAGTCCTGGGGTTGCTTTGCTCAACTAAAGGCGGTGCTCCAGCATGACTGCAGTCAAATGACTGAAACAAGTAAAAGAGTGAAGGAGTAATATATATATATATATATATATATATATAAAGATAGATAGATAGATAGATAGATAGATAGATAGATAGATAGATCAAGGTGATGATACATGATACATTGATATATTGGCAACAAGAAGAGCAAATCTTGCTTCTGATAAGTTCCTGTTCTACATGTTAGCATGAATGAATGAATATACATACATAAATTTATAGATATGTGCCTCATACACACTTTTAAAAGGTTGGTAGGAAGGGCATTTTCCTTTCGAATTCGTGATTTTGTATTAATTTAACAAATCTTTATTCCCCTCATTACATTAGAGTAAAACATTTTTATTTTTCTTTAAAGCCTTCACTTTCTTACTTCAATCACAGGTTGATCGAGGCTTATTAAACATAATGGATGACTGCTTCATTAAACCTGAACCATTAGGTGTTGTTTTAATAATGGGCGCTTGGAACTATCCCTTCCAGCTGTGCATCCTACCTTTGATCGGAGCCATAGCTGCAGGTGAGTATTCACAAACTTATGGCTTAATTCAGTTATGCAGTTATGCAAAAAAAAAAAAGAATAAATAAATAAAAACCAAAAAAAAAAAAAGAATCAAACAAACCAAACAAAAACTGAATCTGTAGACAATTATTTAGAATTTCTTTACAGTGGCTTATTATTTTTTTTATCTGTTTGCAACTATGTACATATCTGTATGCATAAATATATTCTGTACTTTTCTTTGAAATTATAATTGGTAGGTAACTGTGCTGTGGTGAAACCGTCAGAGTTGGCACCTCATTCTGCTGAAGTAATAACAAGAATCCTACGCAATTATCTGGATTCAGTAAGGAAGACTTTTGATATATTTTACAGTAGTTATTCTCAAATATCATTTTAATATTATTTTACATACTTTCTAGCTATGTGTGTATGTGTGTATGTGTGTGCACACACATGTACATATGTAAGGGAGCCCTTTCACTCACTCACTCTCTCTCTCTCTCTCTCACACACACACACACAGATATAGTTTTCTCATTGTAGAAGTTGAACTTCTTTGAGTTCAATAAACACAGATAAAAGCTTCTAATGTATTAAAATACAGTGATAGAATATTTGACAATGATAAGAAAATGTTAAGAGAGGCTTTGTGTTTAAACAGTTTACATAAAAGCATTCAAAATAGGCAGTAAAATAAGTTCATAATTGTTTATAAGTTCATCAGAAATCATAATTGGAGATGAAGAAAAAAGGTTGGTCATTCCTCTAAAATCCTTATAAACAATTATGATTTCTGATAAACTTTTGATAAAGCAATACACGCTTTCTTCCTTCAAATACTGTCAACAAATTCTTTCTGTATATATGCTTATAAGCAATTATGATTTCTGATGAACTTATAAACAATTATGAACTTATTTTACTGCCTATTTTGAATGCTTTTATGTAAACTGTTTAAGCACAAAGCCTCTCTTAACATTTTTCTTATCATTGTCAAAGACTCTATCACTGTATTTTAATACATCTATGTTCACTAATTTTTAACACAACAAAGGCTACACAAAGCCTTACACTTTACTTTTGAAAAAGAAAAAAAGACTCACATATTGAGCACAGATTGGCAATGCCTGTGCAGAGTTTTAGGTCCAATAAGGCTTGCACAACACCTCATAGACCCTCTCCACTTTATTAACATTATCCAGAGACAAGCCGGAGCAAGATGTCTGGTGCCAATATGAGTCGCAGGCTCAGGGATGTGGGAGCACCGTGATCTCTAGCACAAACCAAAGATCCCCAAAATGTCCAATGCCATTCCCTGCATATCTGGTTTTATATCAGAGTTACCTTCTCCTAGAGACATGCTTCAACAAAAGCTGAGGGGCGCCTCACTCCCAGTGGTCTTTCAGCACGCCGGACACTATCCCGGAATTTCTGCGTACCCGTGCTATTGCTAGATAGCCATTGAGCCTGCACTAGGTCCATCCGAGCTTTCAACTGGTCTTGATTTTAATCCTGCTGTGTTTCTAGCAACCCTCCTCACCAGGGTAGCCTGGTGGGGGTGCCAGTTTAGTCGCCGGCAACCCGACCATGCAACATGTTGTACTGGATTACATGTTACCAGTAGCACTTATGAGAGCCTCATACGTGACCTGACACAAAGCCTCATACGTGACCTGTATGTATTAACCTTACTCATTAGTTTAACCACAAATCATGATGGAAAACTTTTGTTCTGTCACTGCTTCAAATTTGGTGGTGGGTGAACTGAAATAACACCGTACACCTCACAGTGTATTGTATCATAATATGGTACCAGGCATATTGTAGGATAATGGGAGAATGGCAAAAAATTAATGGTGAAGGTTGTGTGACAGCTTTGACAGCATGGTCGCATGTTCTCATGGTGAGAAGTTATGCGTTTAAATTAATTTAAAATTCCCAAACTAAAACCATTGTTTTTTACAATAATTTTTTCTTGCAATATCATTATATAACTTTGATCTTAATTTGTTTCCAAAACTAATAATAAAGTGCCTCATTGTACAATGAGGTTATTGAACACTTTACATCTCAAAGAAAAAGAATAGAACTTGCATATAAGTAATTTAAGCAAGTAAAATTATATGGTTTCTTATTTTTCAGTGTGGGTGCATAAGAAAATTATGGCTTATTTTAGAATGCTTGCAATTTATAGGGTATTATTTATTCTATTTACTTTTGTGCCATATAACTGTATCCCAATTGAATTAAGTTTATATTATTTACATTTTGGCTCCCGCATTTTGAATAGAAATACACAGTTTGTATGCCTAATTTGAGTAATATTAATGTTATTCAGTGTGGCAGCACACCCACTGACAACAACTCCATATGCCACTGATCAGTAACAGCTAATACAAGTCCATACAGAATAACAAAAAAAAACAAAAAAAGGGAAGAATGTTGGAGCATTGAACAAAAATTTCTTGTGGTATTTACATATTGCAAAGAATTATATTTTTAGACTTGAAAATTGTCATACATATATTTTTATAGCACTTTTAGAAACATATATAATTCTTCTAACAACTATAGTCTGCTAATTTTTCTATCACATCACACATATATCACTTTTATACTCTTTCATTAGGACTGCATTAAAGTCTACAATGGAGGAATTTCAGAAACTCAGGAACTTTTACAAGAAAGATTTGATCATATATTCTACACTGGTAGTAGTCGAGTTGGTAAAATTATCATGAAAAGTGCAGCAGAACATCTAACCCCTGTTACTTTAGAACTGGGTGGTAAATGGTAAGATTTTTCTGAAAACAAATTTTTAAGCATTATTATTTTCATCCTTCTTTATTGTTTTCAGCAATAAATGTGCATCATCATCATCATCATCGTCGTCGTCGTCGTCGTCGTCATTGTCGTCATCATCATCATCCTTTAATCCTTTTGTTACTGTATTTATTTTGAGTTGCTGTGTTTCTTTCAATTACTTTAAATATAACAAAGAATTTAGTAAAATAACTTTGTTATCATTCAGCTAGTGTTAGGAACATAAATTATGACTAAGGTTTGGTGGAAGATTTTAATTCAAAATTTATGAAAACATGACATTTGTACTCAGAGCCAGAGCTGGTTTCAGCTGGGTTGGTAACAAAAGGGTTAAAGTTCATTTTCCATGCTGGCATGTGTTGGACTGTTTGGCAAGCTGGAAAGCTTCACCAGGTTTCAGTCATGTGTTTTGGCTTGGTTTCTAAGGCTGGAGGTCTTTCGTAATTCCAAATATAGATATTCGTATATACACACATCATCATCATTTAGCAGGAATGGTATGGTGTCTACATTATAAGAATTTTTGCCCAGAAACTTTGAGAGGTATGAAATTAATCATTTTATCAGTGTAACTTGAAGTAGATAAAAC
Source organism: Octopus bimaculoides (assembly GCF_046866305.1). Taxonomy (NCBI): domain Eukaryota; kingdom Metazoa; phylum Mollusca; class Cephalopoda; order Octopoda; family Octopodidae; genus Octopus; species Octopus bimaculoides. The sequence continues at coordinate 32,650,118 of NC_142930.1, read as the reverse complement.
TATGAGTAATTTCTCATTAGTAACAAAAAAGCTTCTAAAATGTATAAAGAAAATTCAAAGGGTTGGTATAAACTCACATCTGTTGTGTTCATAGAAGATGTGAATTTGAGTCGCAATGGGCAGCCTTTGGCATTTTTTTTCTATCCAAGATTTTTTAAAATCTAATATTCTACATGCTATTATATAAAGCTTTATCTACTTCGAGTTCCAGCATTAAAACAATATATATCAATATATATCAATATATATTTGATAAATAAATTCAAAAAAGGATAAAACTCTTTTACAAGAATTTTATCAAGAAGCCAGTGTGTAAAAAAAAATGTTTTTACACACTGGCTTCTTGATAAAATTCTTGTAAAAGAGTTTTATCCTTTTTTGAATTTATTTATCAAATATATACACGGAATACATTCAATGTTGAATTTTTCATTCCTGTCTCCACATGGGTACCCAAAAAAACAACCCGGAAGTATTTCCCGCTTCTTTGATGAAGATATATACAGATAAACTTCATTCCCTTTACTCTGTCGGATACGTAGTTGTTCGGTTTTGGTGAGGTGAGAATTCTGTTTATTTATATATATTTTTGGGACAATATTGTGCTGATGAACGAAATCTAGATTCATTCTAGTAATCGCGAAATCGGTCGATACACAATTAAGTCTATTTTAAAAGAAAGTTGGTCATCTTCTGTTGGTTGTTTTTTCCTCGCATAGGTACTAAATGTGGTTATTTTGAGAAGTCCACTGTGTGGCGTTATTATTTTTCTGTAATAATGCCCTTTATATAAATATAAACGAATAATTATATCAATATATATATATATATATATATATATATATATATGTAGGTGTGGCTGTGTGGTAAGAAGCTTACCTGGAACCCCATGGTTCCAGGTTCAGTCCCACTGCATGGCACCTTGGGCAAGCATCTCCAACTAAAGCCTCAGACTGACCAAAGCTTTGTGAGTGGATTTGGTAGACATAAACTGAAAGAAGACCATTGTGTGTGTGTGTGTGTGTGTGTGTCTATTATAGCCCCCAGCAATGTTGGTTTGTTTACACCCCCCCCTCGAAACTTTGCAGTTCAGCAAAAAGAGGCCAATAGAATAAGTACCAGGCTTCAAAAAATGTACTGGGGTCAATTCATTTGACTAAAAATTCTTCAAGGCAGTGCCCCAGCATGGCTGCAGTCTAATGATTGAAACAAGTAAGAGATAAAAGATATATATATATGTGAATGTGTAAAGTAATTTCAGCAGAATTTGCACAGAGAAGTAGCATGAAGAGTGAGATAAAAGCTAAAGTAAAATAAATGATAGTTTGAAATAATGTGTCTGATTGTATGAAAGATTATGATGATACATTTCATCCTCCTGTTATTGTTATTCTCTCAGTGAACGGAGGCCATGAATATTAAGTATCAGGCCAAGGTTAGCATCTTGAGCATAACAGGTCAGTAAGTAACCTTCATTACTAGTTGGGTATTAGTAATTTGATCTGTTCAGTTAACTGAATTATCTTTAATCATTGCTTAATCTCTGAATCACTTGACTTGCTTATTTCTGCTGTATCAGGAATAAAGCAGCAAGTATATTTACTGATTTAGAAGGTAGTGGAATAGCAGAAATTCTAACCAGCAGCGGTACTTGGCCTTGCTCACGTTTCCTCATCGATATCATCATCATCATCATCATCATTGTTGTCATCGTCGATGTCATCATTGTCATCATCATCATCATTGTTGTTGTTGTCATCATCATCATCATCATTGTAGTAATCATCATCCTATGAACCCTGATGGAACAGCTTCATGCTAGGAGATGATGAGTAAAAGTGTGAAAGAAGGACCTGAATGAAATAGGTTCCTTGCTGCAAATAAGCTGCATGACAACTCACATTTTATAAAAGAGACAGGGTGTAATTGGATGGAGCTGGAAAGAGAAATTGTTATTTATTGTTACCGAAAATAGTGACTATCACATGAATTAGAGATGTCTGTGACACATACATACATACATACATACATACATACATGCATACATACATACATACATACATACATACATACATACATACATACATACTATATTTTTGGGTCAAAAGTCTTGAGCTGGTTGAGAAATGTAGATTCACTCAGAATTGTAGCATTGAAGTCATTCAGAAGATGGTTTGAGTTGAGCTTCATAAAAATGCACAATGATACAAGCAAATGCAGAGCTTAAAATAAAAATTTACTTTACATTTTTTTCAGAAATTTTCTTGGAAAATATACTTTTTTTTTTCAAGATACTGTCCTTGTATATGAAATTACTCTAAATGGGTTACTTTTCTGATTGGTAACTTTTTCCAAAATATATTTCTGTGCTTGGTGACACAATAATTTTAGTTTTTCTGTCAGAAACTAAAAAGAACACAGTTCAATAAATATTGCATAACCCATGAGCTTTTCCTTGAAAAGGTATGTCCTTATGAAAAATTCCAGCTACATACATGCAAACTGTAGCTCACAACTTAGAACATTCATGCATATATTTACTTTATATATGAAAAAAATTTACAATCAAAACTCCTCCCGTGCTCTTTCTGAGAGTCGTAGATCATGTTTTGTATTCTTTTACTGCAATTATTTCCTTTTTTTGTCAAAGGAAGAAGTGCAGTTGACGTAGTCCTCTCAGACAGGTGAGGAATAATGTTGAGCTTGAACTTTTGCAGATCAAAGAGAAAACATTGACAGGGAAGGAGTCAAATTATTACTAATGCATTTTTGTATTGATCAAGGCATATAACTCTACTTGATCTTATTTGCTATTTTAAACACAATATACAATTTTGTATTTTTGAATGAAATCTCTTTTTTCACTATGGCTGATACTTAATAATTGATAATTATATGTAATTTATGATTAAAATACTGATAATTGATGCTTGATAATTAATATAGACACAGTCACTCTCTTCTCATTGCAAAACAAAAGGTTTATGCATTATTATGCATCCTTCTTCACTCATTTTGTTTAACACAAACTACCTTGTGTTTTGTGAGTAAATCTATCAATTTTCCTTTTCTAAGCAAAAGCAGTAGAGTTTCGAAATAAAAGTTTTACAGTTTCTAGTTCCTTCTCTTGATGTTCTGTATTCAAATCTCATCACAGTCAACTTTGCTTTTTATCCCATGGTGATTAATTAGTATCAGTAATATACTGAGGTTGAGTCAATCAACTATAGTCCTCTCTTTCCAAACTGGCTTAGTAACAAAAACAGAACCCGTTATCAGCACCATATCATTGCCAAATACTGGGTCATTGTATTCACTTGTACTAAATAGTTTTGACTACACTGAAATCTCATGGGATAAAAGCAAAAGTTTATGTGCAAAAGTTCAAAGCATTGCAAATAAGAGGTGGGTGACTGTTGTATCAAGCAACTGACCAAAATAATCTTACCTTCTCCAGACCTTTATTACTTGTATTTCTTCTCCAGACCCTTATTACCTGTATTTCTTCTCCAGACCCTTATTACCTGTATTTCTTCTCCATACCTTTATTACCTAACTGTCTCCCATGTCGGTGGCACATAAAAAGCACCATCCAACTGCGGTTGATGCCAGTGCCCCCTGACTTGCTCCTGTGCTGGTGGCATGTAAAAAGCACTATCTGAATGTGATTGCTGCCAGGGCTGCCTGACAGCTCCTGTGCCAGTGGCACGTAAAAAGCACCCACTACATTCTCAGAGTGGTTGGTGTGAGGAAGAGCATCCAGCTGTAGTAAACATTGCCAGATGAGATTGGAGCCTGGTGCAACTGCTGGCTTTCCAGACCTCAGTCAAACTGTCCAACCTATGCCAGCATGGAAAACGGGCATTAAACAATGATGATGATGATGATGATGATGATGATGACGATTTCTCTCTGCCAAACATTTATTACAGATTATTTTATTGTCCTGGCTCTTATCATCTTCAAGACCTTATACTCTATATTACTCCCTTCCACTCTCGCCACTTACCATCATTATCTAAATTACGGAAAACCCTTGCTGCTTGTATTCTTTTTATCCAGTTACTTATTACAAGTATTTTTTTCCCTCCTGATCATTATTAACTATGATGTTCTACTCCAATACTTCATGCTAGTCATTTTTCTATTTTTCAGCCCAGCTTATATTGATGATGATTGTAACCTACAGAATGTAGCAAATCGTATTCTTTGGGGGAAGACTGTTAACTGTGGCCAGATATGTATTGCACCAGACTATGTGATGTGTTCAAAGGAACTACAGGTACAATTATTTGTATTAGCATTCTAACATAACACCACGTGGAATTTAAGGAATACTTTCCAAAATATTATTTGTCATTGCTGTTGTTCATTTCATGCCAATCCTAAAACATAAAACTCATGATTAAATGTATTCCAGATATGACCATCTTGTCTTTGTTTCTGGCATACTTTATCTAGAACTATCTTAACAATTGTCTCTTTCCTTTTTTATATTATTGTAGGGATTTGAAAGATTTAACTCCTTTTTCTAACAACTTTAATGAGCTTATAGAGACTTCCCCATTGGTTGACATTTGTATATATATTCTTGTTTTGTCCCCAAATTGATTTATCAACTATTTACAGAATGAATTGGATGCTTTATGTGGCACCAGAACTGTTGGATCTACTTTGTAGCTCGTAAGGTGAAAGAGAGCACTTTTGATGGATGGAACAAATTTATTATTATGAGAGAATGGTGTATATATGTGTTTGTGTGTGTGTGTGTGTGTGTGTGTGTGTGTGTGTGTGTGTGCATGTGCATACACATATGTCTGTGTGCATGTGTCTATATATGTATGTATTCTTGCCCATTTACATACACTGCCTGCAATGAATTGCAATGTTCTGTTATTTTTACTATATTAAAATTAATTGATAAAGATAATAGTTCTTCTTTCTAATTTTGGCACAAGGCCAGAAATGCTGAGGAGAGAATCAATTACACTGACCTCAGTACTTCACTGGTACTTTATTTTATTGACTTCAAAAAGATGAAAGGCAAAGTTACCCTCAATGAGATTTGAACTCACATAAAGAGTCAGAAAAACTGTCACTAAGCATTTGATCTGGCTTGCTAGCAATTCTGCCAGCTCACTATCCTCCTCCTCCTCCTAAAAACAGGAATTGACTGTGGTATTCTTCCTTGCAGGGACCATTTGTTGAAAAGTTGATTGAAGCTTTTGAAATGTTTTATAGTGATTCAATCCATGAAACGAAGGACTATGGACGCATCATTCATAAAAAGCATTTCCAGTAATTATGAAGCCAATATTATATTTTGTTGTTATTATTTTCTTTTCTTTTCTCCCCCTTCTTATTTTTTCTCCTTTGTTGTCATCTAAAATTCTTACTTTCTGCTTTTTATAATCATATAATAATTTTATTAACATTACAGAACTGGAAAAAATAGGTGGGATTGGCTGTCTGTCTTTTTCCATATGTCTCTCACCCACTTCCTCTCCTCTTTTCTCCCCTTCTCTCTCTCTCCCCCTCTACCCTCAGTTTCTATTTCCCCTTTTTTCTTCACTTTTTCTGAAATTACTATGTCATAAAAAAATGACATCTGTAGAAGTTGGGAGATATCTCTCACAGCAATGTTGTTAATTTAAGTGTAATCTAATTTACATAAGTGAATAAACCAAAAACTCAAAATATTCAAGATTAAGTAAAGAAGCAATAAACTCTACATTACACATCGTCATTTTTGGATTCAAAACAATTATTCCATTCTAGACATTTGAAGGAACTTCTGGAAAACCGAAAACCTGCATTTGGTGGGGAATTTTGTGAAGAAAGTCTACTGATAACTCCAACGATTCTGACTGATATCACTCCAGATGATCCTCTAATGCAAGAAGAGGTTAGTATTAAACATTCACCTTTACTATGAAGTAACAACACTCTCTATACTATCACAGGCTATACTCTCACATGTACTCACATATCGACCACTTACTCTCTGTAAAATGTTTGGCATTGGGAAAGGTTTTCAGCCTTAGAAACTATGCTGAAGTAGACACAGAAGCATGTCCACTCCTTACCAGCATGGAAGCTGGATGTTAAATGATGATGGTGATAAGAATGTTAAATGTATCCCTGAGATATATTAGAATCACTGTTAATGATTGCTGCATTCTCTAGCCTATACAATCATTGCAACAACACATTTCATGGAACATTAACAACACACTAGACTGATCCTGCAGCAATCTTTCAAGTTCACCCAATCTAAAAAGTACAAAATACATATGTATGCTTCATCATTGCAGTATAAAAACAAATGATTGTGCACCAGGTATAATTCTTGAGAGATAACTTGATTTTACTGTTTTTATTTATTCCTGATCAGTTTTGCTTAATTTTATTACAGCTTTCATACAACTGGGTGAATTTACATCTGATTTTACCAAGAAGATATTTTTTGTGTGGAGGCAAGTGGCTTAGTGATTAGGCTGTTAGACTCATGATTGTAAAATTGTGGTTTCAATTCCTGGACTGGGTGATACACTGAGTTCTTGAGTAAAACACTTCATTTCATATTGCTCCAGTCCACTCAACTGGCAAAAGTGAGTAATCCTGTGATGAACCAGCATCCCATCCAGATGGGGAATATATATGCCATGGAAACCAGGAAACCGGCCCTTATGAATCTATATGACTAGGGAAGGATCTTCATCCTTTTGTCCTAATAATATAATTAATTATTAAAAAGCTCATAAAACAAAACATATGTACCACAGCTAATCACAAACTCAGTTAAGAATATATTACAAAACCACCAGAACGGTAAACCTTTTCATTAATATGAAACCCCAACCTAACAAACCAAAGAACCTGTTTCAGAGAACCCATTTAGTATACAAATTCAAATTTAAACATGAAAATTGTAATCAGTTGTACTCAAACTGTTACAAGAGGCACAGAAGTGTGACTCTCTTTGCTAGCTGATCATGTATTCACTAGAAGCCTTCATAGCTTATCATCATGCAGTACACAAAATATAATTAGAAAAGCATACATTGACAGTGCAACAGTTTTATACAGAGTTCTACAGAAATAGGAATAATAACTATGGAAGTTTTAATAATAGCAAAATGCAAACTGAAAATCAACACACATGCATCACACATAAAATAATCATGAATGTCACTATTGCATGATATTTTAATCAAACATTGATGATTTTATCAGTTACAACAGTACTAGCTGACCCTGTGCTGTCAAAAATGATGGCTCTAGCTGACATACTACGACGAAATCTCCAAGATGCAGATAAGATAGAGATTTTTTATTTATTTACGGCCTCAAACATCTCATAATACCTTCGCGCTTTAGTTGCCCCCTATTATTTATCTTGTTTCTCTCCATGAAATTCAATTGAATTCAGTTGTTGTCTTAAATTCATGCTTATTCATTTTCTAAGCTTCCTAAATTCATGCTACGTTATATTCTAATCACCCAGAATTCATTGCTCTTTTAAAAATTACGATTTATGCATTGTTGTCTCTCAAATATTTAAAATCTACAATTAAGAGCCCTATCTACTCGCTGGCGGTACCTACCCACCACTACCCATTTTCCTTTATTCAAAAATTCTTATCGCTCCTTAAAATTATGGCTTTTAAGTGTTGATTTCTCAGCCCAAGAATTACAGCGTGATGTGCTGCTTGACTGGTCCCCCCTCTCTCTCTCTCTCTCTCTCTCTCTCTTTCTATATATATATGATGATGATGATGATGATCTTTTCTCTCGCCATGCCTCTGTCTACCCCTCCATCCTCTCTCTCTCTTTCGTAGTTTTTCCTTAAGGTCTTCAGGTTCTGGCTATATATAAATGAGAAACCCATTCTAAATTATCTCGCTGACATACTACGACGAAATCTCCAAGATGCAGATAAGATAGAGATTTTTTATTTATTTACGGCCTCAAACATCTCATAATACCTTCGCGCTTTAGTTGCCCCCTATTATTTATCTTGTTTCTCTCCATGAAATTCAATTGAATTCAGTTGTTGTCTTAAATTCATGCTTATTCATTTTCTAAGCTTCCTAAATTCATGCTACGTTATATTCTAATCACCCAGAATTCATTGCTATTTTAAAAATTACGATTTATGCATTGTTGTCTCTCAAATATTTAAAATCTACAATTAAGAGCCCTATCTACTCGCTGGCGGTACCTACCCACCACTACCCATTTTCCTTTATTCAAAAATTCTTATCGCTCCTTAAAATTATGGCTTTTAAGTGTTGATTTCTCAGCCCAAGAATTACAGCGTGATGTGCTGCTTGACTGGTCCCCCCTCTCTCTCTCTCTCTCTCTCTTTCTATATATATATGATGATGATGATGATGATCTTTTCTCCCGCCATGCCTCTGTCTACCCCTCCATCCTCTCTCTCTCTTTCGTAGTTTTTCCTTAAGGTCTTCAGGTTCTGGCTATATATAAATGAGAAACCCATTCTAAATTATCTCGCTGACATACTACGACGAAATCTCCAAGATGCAGATAAGATAGAGATTTTTTATTTATTTACGGCCTCAAACATCTCATAATACCTTCGCGCTTTAGTTGCCCCCTATTATTTATCTTGTTTCTCTCCATGAAATTCAATTGAATTCAGTTGTTGTCTTAAATTCATGCTTATTCATTTTCTAAGCTTCCTAAATTCATGCTACGTTATATTCTAATCACCCAGAATTCATTGCTCTTTTAAAAATTACGATTTATGCATTGTTGTCTCTCAAATATTTAAAATCTACAATTAAGAGCCCTATCTACTCGCTGGCGGTACCTACCCACCACTACCCATTTTCCTTTATTCAAAAATTCTTATCGCTCCTTAAAATTATGGCTTTTAAGTGTTGATTTCTCAGCCCAAGAATTACAGCGTGATGTGCTGCTTGACTGGTCCCCCCCCTCTCTCTCTCTCTCTCTCTCTTTCTATATATATATGATGATGATGATGATGATCTTTTCTCCCGCCATGCCTCTGTCTACCCCTCCATCCTCTCTCTCTCTTTCGTAGTTTTTCCTTAAGGTCTTCAGGTTCTGGCTATATATAAATGAGAAACCCATTCTAAATTATCTCGCTGACATACTACGACGAAATCTCCAAGATGCAGATAAGATAGAGATTTTTTATTTATTTACGGCCTCAAACATCTCATAATACCTTCGCGCTTTAGTTGCCCCCTATTATTTATCTTGTTTCTCTCCATGAAATTCAATTGAATTCAGTTGTTGTCTTAAATTCATGCTTATTCATTTTCTAAGTTTCCTAAATTCATGCTACGTTATATTCTAATCACCCAGAATTCATTGCTCTTTTAAAAATTACGATTTATGCATTGTTGTCTCTCAAATATTTAAAATCTACAATTAAGAGCCCTATCTACTCGCTGGCGCCCTCCATCCTCTCTCTCTCTTTCGTAGTTTTTCCTTAAGGTCTTCAGGTTCTGGCTATATATAAATGAGAAACCCATTCTAAATTATCTCGCTGACATACTACGACGAAATCTCCAAGATGCAGATAAGATAGAGATTTTTTATTTATTTACGGCCTCAAACATCTCATAATACCTTCGCGCTTTAGTTGCCCCCTATTATTTATCTTGTTTCTCTCCATGAAATTCAATTGAATTCAGTTGTTGTCTTAAATTCATGCTTATTCATTTTCTAAGCTTCCTAAATTCATGCTACGTTATATTCTAATCACCCAGAATTCATTGCTCTTTTAAAAATTACGATTTATGCATTGTTGTCTCTCAAATATTTAAAATCTACAATTAAGAGCCCTATCTACTCGCTGGCGGTAACCCGACCTCCCACCCCCTCCACCGGAAGTTCATTCCTCTGTCATCCCACCCCCTCCACCGGAAGTTCATTCCTCTGTCATCCCACCCCCTCCACCGGAAGTTCATTCCTCTGTCATCCCACCCCCTCCACCGGAAGTTCATTCCTCTGTCATCCCACCCCCTCCACCGGAAGTTCATTCCTCTGTCATCCTGTCAACCTCGGCTGTCTCCCGGAACCCATCTAGTGGCCTTGGCCATCCTCTCCCCTACCTTTGGGTAGCGCATTAAGTTTGAGAAATGTTTGCAGGTTGTAGGTACTGTTTTGCTTATGAATTCTTCCAATTGCAAGTTTTCTTTTCAGGTACACGACACTGCTTTTCCCCTTCCCAGGCTACAGGCCCACACCCCCAACACCCATACTGTTAGGATTGGCACTCTCAACGTCAGCACGCTGAAAGGTAGATCTGGTGAAATTGTTGAGATGCTTGAACGGAGATGCGTAGATATGTGCTGCATCCAGGAAGTAAGATGGAGAGGAGGTTCTGCAAGGTTCCTCACAGGCAAAGAACACAGGTACAAGATTTTCTGGGCAGGGAACACTGACGGGGTCGGGGGCGTAGGAATACTTCTAGTGGAGAAATGGGTGGATAAGGTAATCGAGGTCGTTAGAGTAAGTGACAGAGTACTTAAGATCAGACTAGTGCTTCATCATAGATTAGCTACTGTCATCTCAGCCTATGCACCTCAACCTGGGCTACCAGATGGTCTGAAAGACCAATTCTATGACACCCTCTTGCAAACTACCTCGTCGACGAGTGACAGGGACCTTCTTTTTGTGGCTGGAGACTTCAACGGTCATGTCGGACGTCGTGCTGGGGGCTTCCATGGCATACATGGAGGCTATGGCTTCGGTTCCCGCGACGAGGAGGGAACCAGACTGCTGGAGTTCTGTGATGCAACCAATCTTATGGTCTGCAATACCAACTTCAGGAAACCTGCCAGTCACCTAGTCACCTACCGCTCCGGCAGACACTCTAGCCAAATCGACTACATCCTCGCCAGAAATAGGGAAAGAGGGCGGCTTATAAATGCCAAAACCTACCCTGGCGAAGAATGTACCCCACAACATAGATTAGTAGTTAGCGACTTTGGGATCAAGGCAAAATGGGTGCCCAGAATTAGACAGGCTTGGAGAAGAAGGGTGTGGAAGCTTAAAGACCCTGCAAACGGACAGAGACTTAGAGACAAGTTACTTGAAGCATTTAACGAAATAGAAGGGGATATAGCATCATACAACGTGGAAGACAATTGGAGATTTCTGCGGGACAACCTGTTGAAAGCCACCGACCAGATTTGTGGGTGGTGTAAGGTCCCCTCCCAACCCAGAGTAACGTGGTGGTGGAACAAGGAGGTAGACAGGGCTATTAGACAAAAGAAACAGGCTTGGAAGGACTGGAAGAACGGTGGTAGCAGGGAATTGTACCAATCTGCCAGAAGGGAGGCTAGGCGACAGGTTTATTTAGCCAGAGGGGAAGCAGATAAGGAAAGATTTGCCAATGTTCTGTGCCGTGAGGACCAAAGACTCGAGGTATTTCGTGTTGCAAGACAGTGTAGGAGAGAGAATAGTGATGTTGTAGGAGAGAAATGTGTTCGCATGGATGATGGTACGCTTGCATTAAATGAGGATGCAAAGAAAGAGGTCTGGAGATGCCACTACGATAGATTGCTTAATAAAGAGAATGAATGGGAGAAAGAGAGCCTGCCTTATGTCGACCCAATAGAGGGACCAGCTATCCGAGTTGATAGTACCAGGGTAGATAAAGCAATTAAGAGTATGAAGACCGGGAAAGCCCCCGGCCCATCAGGAATCACTGCAGAGATGCTCAAAATATCCGGCAGTGTTGGCTATAGCCTAGTCACCCGTATTACGAACCAGGTGATACACGAAGGAGTCATACCCTATGACTGGTGTAGCAGCATCATAGTCAACTGCTACAAAGGTAAAGGGGACGCTTTAGATACAAATAATTACAGAGGCATCAAGCTGTTAGATCAGGTTATGAAAGTTACAGAGAGGGTCATAGCCCAACTAATTAGGGAGCGAATCAATTTAGATGAGATGCAGTTTGGGTTCGTGCCAGGTAAAAGCACTACTGATGCCTTATTTCTAGTGAGACAGTTGCAGGAGAAATACCTAGCTAAGGATAAACCTCTGTACCTGGCTTTCGTTGACATGGAGAAAGCCTTTGACAGGGTCCCCCGATCCCTTATCTGGTGGTCAATGAGGAAACTTGGGATAGAAGAATGGTTAGTGAGAGCTGTGCGAGCCATGTACAGAGATGCTGCCAGTAAGGTGAGGGTTGGAAATGAGTACAGCAATGAATTCCGGGTAGAGGTAGGGGTCCACCAAGGTTCCGTCCTCAGCCCCCTATTATTTACCATAGTCCTCCAGGCAATCACAGAGGAGTTCAAGACAGGTTGCCCCTGGGAGCTCCTCTATGCTGATGACCTTGCCCTAATTGCGGAGTCACTATCAGAACTAGAGGAGAAGTTTCAGGTGTGGAAGCAAGGTCTAGAATTGAAGGGCCTTAGAGTCAACCTAGCTAAAACCAAAATCCTAATAAGTAGGAAGGTAGATAAAACACAAACCCCTTCAGGTAGATGGCCTTGCTCAGTATGTAGAAAAGGAGTAGGTAGTAACTCTATAAGATGTACCCGGTGCAAGCTATGGACACATAAGAGGTGCAGCAACATCAAAGGCAGGTTAACTAGCAAGTTAGTTTTTGTTTGTGGCAGATGTTCAGGTGCAATAAAGACTGCAAACAAACAGGAAACAACTTCTATCTCATTCCAGGGTGAAAAACTAGAGGTAGTCGATAGCTTCCGCTATCTGGGCGACCAAGTTAGTAGTGGGGGTGGGTGCGCTGAAAGTGTAGCTGCTAGAATAAGAATAGCCTGGGCAAAGTTTAGAGAGCTCTTACCCCTGCTGGCGACAAAGGGACTCTCACTCAGAGTAAAAGGCAGACTGTATGACGCATGCGTACGAACAACCATGCTACATGGCAGTGAAACATGGGCTGTAACTGCTGAGGACATACGTAAGCTCGCAAGGAATGAAGCCAGTATGCTCCGTTGGATGTGTAATGTCAATGTGAATACCCGTCAGAGTGTAAGTATCTTGAGAGAAAAGCTGAACATTAGAAGCATCAGTTGTGGCGTGCAAGAGAGACGATTGCGCTGGTATGGACATGTGGTGAGAATGGAGGAGGATAGCTGCGTGAAAAAGTGCCACGCCCTAACAGTTGAGGGAACCCGTGGAAGAGGTAGGCCCAGGAAGACCTGGGCTGAGGTGGTGAGGCAAGACCTTCGTACATTGGGCCTCACCGAGGCGATGACTACGGACCGAGACCTTTGGAAATGGGCTGTGCGTGAGAAGACCCGGCAAGCCAAGTAAGATCGTTGCCAGTGCCCCTGGACTGGTTCTTGTGCGGGTGGCACATGAGATGCACCATTTTGAGCGTGGCCGTTGCCAGTACCGCCTGACTGGCTCCTGTAGGATTTTCGAGCGAGATCGTTGCCAGTGCCCCTGGACTGGCTTGTGCGGGTGGCACATAAAAGACACCATTTCGAGCGTGGCCGTTTTCGTGCGGGTGACACGTAAAAGCACCCACTACACTCTCTGAGTGGTTGGCGTTAGGAAGGGCATCCAGCTGTAGAAACTCTGCCAAATCAGACTGGAGCCTGGTGTTGCCATCCGGTTTCACCAGTCCTCAGTCAAATCGTCCAACCCATGCTAGCATGGAAAGCGGACGTTAAACGATGATGATGATGATGATGATGTAAATAAGGCACAGATACAAACATTCACATACTTCCCTTGTACATGCACACATATATATACATATACTCAAACAGAGTTGAAATGCTGTTTGATTTTTCTTTTCAGTGTTGAATGTTCACCATCCCATTTCCATTGCACACACACACACACACACACACACACACACACATTATATATGTATATATACAGAGAGAGAAAGAGAGAGAGAGAGAGATTATTGTCATATTGTTTTTTGTTTGCTATCCATTCTGGCATGGGGTGGACAGGTTTGCTCACCTAAAAAGATCAAAGAGACTTCATGTTGTTTGCATTTCATTTTGGCTTGTTTTCCATCATTGGATGCCTTTCTTAATACCAACCACTTAAGAGAGTGTACCAGTTGCTTTTTTATGTGTCACCAACACTAGAGAGGTGTCATGTCCTTGACAAGTCTAAAGAGTCCTTATATCCTATCACTTTACTGAATGTACTGGGTACTTCTTTCATGACACCAACAATGATGATACATGCTTGTGTTGTTCAACTTCCTCACTGTTTTAATATTATTATCAACAAGTCTTTTCTTTGTTTTAGATATTTGGTCCAATTCTCCCAATAATGACTGTTGAAAATGAAGATGAAGCAATTCAGTATATAAAGCATGGGTAAGTATTAATATACTCTTTGGAAATGTTTTCAAAAGGTCCTTTTAATGTTTGTATTTAGTGACAATTTACTCAGGGGTTTTTCAGAATCAATAATATAATTAAACTTTCTTAATTAATTATTTATTGATTGTTTCATCATAATATTTTAGTCTTAGTGTCACTGAAACTAAGCTGTTATGGTATAAAAGTTATGTTCGTTCATCCATTAATTTATTTGGATACCACTTAAGATATTAAAATTAATTATGTTAAGTTACAGAACTAATATATTTGTAGAATGTATGAAACATCCCAATTTACTTCTACATTATGAACTGAAAATGTTGTCTTAGTATAGTAATGCAATGAAATATACATGACTGATTTTTTTTTAGTACTTCAAATTAATGAAACACTTGTCAGTAAAAGAGATGACCTGTTTCTTCTAACAGAATTGTCAAATAGGTCAACAGAGTTATTGCTAGTTAAGTATCTTGAACAGAGAATCAGTGCAGCATTTAATCAACAAATTTTCTGAGAAGAAAGTCAATAGATTTAATTGCCTAATGAAAGGCACTTCAGATCATGAATGGTCAAGCGATTGACCTATTTATCACTGAGAAATTTGAGATAAAAATGTATGGTGAATATTTTTCAATAAAACGTAGTCTCTGGAAACCAAGTTTGCAACTTATTTCACTTTTCATCTCTGTCTTTCTTTTATCTGCACTACTAATATTCCTTTCTCTTACCTTAACTTCTGGAAACAATTTCAAAAGGAACTCTTCACTCACTGACTTGAGCTTGCTATGTGACTTAGAGACTGTCACTGACCCAACCACTGGCCATTAGCTAGAATACCCAGAGACTCCAAACACATATCGATTCTAGCCAATCCCTCTGAGCCCAAAAGAGGTTACTCAGATCTTCCACTTTCTCACCTGCCATCACTTCCTCTTCTGTTCAGAGCCCTTGGTTACTCCCTTCCATTTGCTTAACATCTTCCTGCATATGACCCACCG
Source organism: Octopus bimaculoides (assembly GCF_046866305.1). NCBI lineage: Eukaryota > Metazoa > Mollusca > Cephalopoda > Octopoda > Octopodidae > Octopus > Octopus bimaculoides. Next base: position 32,634,787 of record NC_142930.1, on the reverse strand, counting down.
TGCCACAATTCTCAACTGTCATTTTCTAATCTCTTCTGAAATCAATACAGCTGAGTACCCAATGACAGATATTTCTGATTATAAAGGTCTAAGGGTTATAAATATATTTCCCAACATGAAGAAAGACATATTGCCTTATTTAATTTCTTCTTTTTTCTAGGGAGAAACCATTGTCTCTGTATGTTTTCTCAAACAACAAAGAAACAGTAAACAAATTTCTTTCCCAAACCACAAGTGGTGGAGTATGCATCAATGATGTCATTGTCCATGGAGGATGTAAGTATAATGTGATCCTTAAGCCTGGTAACATTCCAAATACAAAAACATTGTTGAATGTTCGTCGGGAAATTTCAATGAACTTAGGGTTTGCTTTTTTAAACTGAAGATTTGGAAGTTCCTTTTCCAACATTAGAACTGACTAACTTCGCTTTAAATATCTTTGTGTAAAGAGACAATAATTCTCTTCCATTACTAGTGTTGTTCATGGCCAGGACACTAACTCACTCTGACCTAACAACTAAGGTTTTATGATTGATATTTGTTTTTTTCTTATTATTTATTCAGTAATTTATTGCTGTTGTTATTTCAATTAGTGGCAACATTACCTTTTGGTGGAGTTGGTCAAAGTGGCATGGGTAGTTACCATGGCAAGTTCACTTTTGAGACATTTAGTCACAAGAAAGCAGTCATGTGGAAAAGTATGGGCATGGAAAATGTCAACTCGTAAGTATCAAAACATTGTTCTTTTAAATAGTTCCAGTTTCAGGGTAACAGTCAACAGTCAGTGATCCTATATTGTATTCTGTCAAATATTTTCACTGCCTAATTGAGTTAAAATATATCTTTCATTGTCCTTTGCAGCAGTGTGGTTGGTACACATTTTGAAATTTCGCTTCATAGAGCTCAAATCTTAAATTCAGAGAATAGATGCTACTTATATATATATATATATATACATACATATATATATATATATATATATATATATATATATATATATATATATGACAGGAAAATAATTATGTTGTGGTGAACATATTTAATACTGAGCATAAAAAATCTAATTCATTATACTTAAACAGTGAGGAAAAGACAGCATTAGCTTAATGTCTAATATTTTAATGTACAAGAGACAACTCTTAGTGTGTTTTGGTCTTATTAAATCTCTTCAGTAAAGCATAGATTTCACCATACTTGATGAAGTAGTGATAAAAAAAAAACACTGGGTAGGATTACAGTATTGTGACACAAGTAATAGAGAATTAACATAATCAACAAAAAAAAAAAAGAAAAAAGAAAAAAAGAAAACACTGCAGTTAATTACTAAGAGCTGCCTGAAGATCTAGAATTATGCAGGGATAAACATTTAATGCAGTGCATCAAAAATTTAACTAAAAATACAAATGCAGTGAGAAAAAGCCATTAGCTTTGTGATTAATATTATTTAATTATACTTCAGTCTAATTGATCTCCTCAGTGAAGCCTAAGACAGCTCTATTTTTATGAAAAGAATGAAAATGCTCATTTTACTTGTTACAATACTGTAATTCTGCTTATTGATTCACTTATTACACGTGCAGCAATTACAGTGAAATTAATACTTTGCTGAGTAAGTCTGAGAGGAACTGTATATGGAGTTGTCTCCCATACTAGCCAAAATGATTAAAATAATATTCTTTATAGAGCTAATGCTTTTCTATTTTCAATGAGATTAAATGTGTTTTTCATTACTCAATAGTTGATTTTCAAACAATTCTTCATGTAAATAACCTCAGGCGTGGCTGTGTGATAAAGAAGTTTGCTCCCAACCAAATGGTTCCAGGTTCCATCATGCTGTGTGGCACCTGGGACAAGTATCTTCTACTATAGCCTCAGGTTGACCAATGAGTGAAAGAAGTCTGGCGCACATGTATATTTATATGTGTGTGTGTGTCTTTGTGTTGTGTTTCTCCCTCCCATACCACTTAACAATCAGAGTTAGTTTGTTTACATCCCTGTAACTTAGTGGCTTGGCAAAAAGAGACTAATAGAATAAGTACCAGACTTTGAAAAAAAGTACTGGAGTTAATTTGTTTCACTAAATGCTTGAAGGCAGTGCCCCAACATGGCTGCAATTCAATGACTGAAACAAGTAAAAGATCAAAAATGAAAGATTTCTAAATATGTTGTAATAAGGTTTGTGATACAAGGGAAGATGAAATGTAATGATTTTGTAACAATTTGAGAGGATTTGAACTCAACATTGCAAGATAATACAATACTCATAAATTATATACTAGTTTAACTGTTTATTGCAGTAAATTGTACTATCCAGCTAAATGGAGTGAGTCTTTGAGAGCTATGTAGTTTTCTGAGAGATAGCATTTTGCACCAATAACATATAAGTTTTTGATCCCTTTGATAGCATCTACCACTTGTCTAGCTATTACTTTCAACTTCATGAAGTGGCTCACTGCACACTTGTATCATTTTAATAGATTAGTAATTTATTAGCTTATAATTATCCACAACATACCCAAATCATTATTGCTTTCTCACTAAAAATAACTAATTATATTGCTCTTTCAGTACTATTGCATTTATCATTCAATTTGTGTCAGGCTGTTGAATTTGTTCTTTTTATCAGTATGAAAAAATCAAATTGTTTCATTGAAGCGCATTAAATTTTTTTAAATGCTTGCAAAATTTATCTCCCTTACATGAACTAAATCTCTTGTCCTGGAAGTTACCTAAGGCAATAAAGCTGTGTGATAGTAGTATCAGATGTAGCATGCAGACCATCATATAACTTGTTTGACATACTTCTCTTTCCAGTTCCTTCTTAAAACTGTTTAGAAATCACAACCATCTCACGAACCTGCATTTGTGTAGAGCACTTTGCACTCCAATGGTTGTCAAAAAAATATATAGACAAACAAACATATCATAGTATGATGATACTGAGAGGAGTTGCTATGGAGAATAGCTGGATAACTTTCAACACCCAAAATTCACTGTTTTATTGTTTTGTATTAGACTGTCTAAACTGCAGAAGTGTTAAGGCTGCTCTTCCCCTGGTGAAGGGGATTGACCTGCAAGAGTCCTGTGCTTGTATCATATAAAAACATTCATGTTGGTGCTATGTAAAAACGCTTGTACTGGTGCCATTTTAAAAACACCCAGCACACTTTGTAAAGTGGTTGGTGATAGGAAGGGCATCCAGCTATAGAAACCATGCCAAACCAGGCAGGAACCTGGTGCAGCTTTCCAACTTGCCCACTCTGGTCAAACTCATGCCAGCATGGAAAATGGATGTTAAAGGATGATGATGATCTCCAGTCTTGATGATGATGATGAGGATGATGTCCAGTTTTCCATTTTCCTTGAGTTGTCCATCCCAGATTTAACAGTAATACTTACAGCTTAATTAAATCAATTATATCTTACTATATTATGAGCGGTCTTGTGACTAATCAAGATGGTATTGTCTGGATTATTTCTGATGTAGTGTGGATCAAAAAATATAGTTAAGTCAAATTTGAACAAGATCTCTCCAACTTTCTTACTTCTTTATCCGTCACTGGGAAGTCCTTCATACTGTAAGAGACATCTTTTAGAGTTGTCTCAGTTTTTCATTACTATTAATTAATTTGGAGACTCAAAACCAAACTTTTGCACTACATGCCATTTCACTACTGCATTACCTGATAGACAAACTAAGTGAGTTTTGTGTTTTTTTAAGGTATCTCAGGATTTAGTACAATATGAGTGAAAGCTAAGTAACCAAAGCCTTATTATTTTAGCCATGATTACTTCTCAGCAACCAGAAATCAAAATGGTCACCAATGGTCTCAATCAACTTTGCCTTTTGTTTTGTTTTCAGCTTAAGATATCCACCATATAGCGATGAGAAATGTCAACTATTTACCTGGTTTGTCCTGATGAGGCCTGGTCTTGCCAAGAAATTTCTTATGGCTCTGCTTGTACTGCTTGTAGCATTAATTCTGTCATTTATCTTTATGGTGAGTTAACTTTCAAAAATTGTTTCAATATTGTGTTTTAATTACCTATTTACTTCACATAGATGGCTAATAACACCAGGAAGTGCATAAACATTACAGTAAAACTAGTCCTCACTCATTGAAATCATTATAGTTGATCATTCATAAATGGTAATTAACTTAACATGAAAAGTCAAATAATTGAATCATTAGTAGCATAAGCAAATTGAAATAGCTTCAAACAGGAATTGCAATATTAATTTGCAATGGAGGGAATATCATTCTCTACAATATCAATGTTTTTGATAAATAAACAATGCTTGAATTAAATGTCTATTTACACCATTCCCCACCTCGTTTTCTTTATTTTTTATTCATTTGTGACATGTGTCAACTTTTATTTGATTAATTGATTTCATTGATTTATTCAATTTAATGGAGCTGACACTTCTGATTGGTTGAAAGAGGTTTGAAAATACAAAGCAAAATCTATTTTTGTTTCTTAGCTGGGAAAAATACAGCAAACATAAACTTGTAGAAATGAAGTGGATCAAGAATTTAGTGTTCAAAACTTGGCCAGTTTTCCATGACAAGATCGTTTCAGATTGTTGATTTTATCTTTAGTAATGAAATACTTTTTAATATTTATATTCTCTTGAATCTTTCAATTGGAGATCAAACTGATAAAAGAAAATTTAGATGTAAATCATCATCATCATCATTTAACATCTGTTTCCATACTGGCATAGTTAGATGGCTTGACTGGAACTGGTAAGCTAGAGAGCTGCATCAGGTTTCAGTCTGATTTGGCATGGTTTCTACAGCTGGATGCCCTTCCCAATGCCACCCACTCCAAGAGTGTAATGGGTGCTTTTTATGTGCCACTGGCAAGGGTGCTGTTTACATGACACCAGCAATGGCTATGACTATGATTTTACGTGTGCCATTTACATGACACTGGCAATGACCATGACTATGGTTTCACTTGGCTTGATGAGTCTTCCCAAGCACAGCATATTGCCAAGCTCTTGGTCACTTGTCATTGCCTCCATGAGGTTCAACATTCGAAGATCATGCTTCACCACCTCATCCCTTGCCTCCATCAGGTCCAACATTAAAAAATCCTGCTACAGGCAATGGCCATGGTTACGATTTCATAGGTGCCATTTACATGACAATAGCAACAGTCACAATTATGATTTCACTTAGTTTGATGAGTTTTCTCAAGCACAGCATATCGCCAAAGATCTTGGTCACTAGTCAGCGCCTCTGTGAGGCCCAACATTCAAAGATCATGTTACATCACCTCATCCCATGTTTTCCTGGGTCTACCTTTCCCACAGTTTCCCTCCACAGTTAGAAATTGATACTCCTTTACCCAGCTATTCTCATCTATATACATCACATGACCATACCAACACATTAGTCTTTCTTGCACTCCACACCTGATGCCTCTTAAGCCTAGTTTTTCTCAAAAAACACTTACACTCTGTTGCTCATGCACACTGATATTGCACATCCAGCAAAGCATACTAGCTTCATTACTTTCAAGCCTTTGCATGTCCTCTGCGGTCACAGCCTACATTTCACTGCTGTGGAGCATGGCTCTTCACACACAAGCAACATCTGTATGTTGCCTTTATTCTGAAGGAGAGGTCCTTTGTTACTAACAGAAGTAGAAGCTATTTTAACTTTACCCAGCCTAGCACCAGCTGTCTGGCTTTCGTGCCGGTGGCACTTAAATAGTACCATTTGAGTGTGGCCATTACCAACATCGCCTTCCTGGCACATGAAAAAACATTCGAGCGAGTTCATTGCCAGTACCGCTGGACTGGCTCCTGTGCAGGTGGCACGTAAAATACACCATTTCGAACGTGGCCGTTGCCAGTACCTCCTGACTGGCCTTCATGCCGGTGGCACGTAAAAGCACCTACTACACTCTCGGAGTGGTTGGCATTAGGAAGGGCATCCAGCTGTAGAAACTCTGCCAAATCAGATTGGAGCCTGGTGTAGTCATCTGGTTCACCAGTCCTCAGTCAAATTGTCCAACCCATGCTAGCGGACGTTAAATGATGATGATGATGATGCTCTCAGTGCATCCACCTCCACTGCTGACTTGGTCACCTAGATAATGTAAGCTATCAACAATTTGATACCTCTGTAATTATTTCTGCCTAAGGCGTCACTTTTACCTATGTAGCAGTCTTACCTCTTTTTCTTTTCCAGAAAGTTTATGGACCATCATACGGTAGTTTACTCCATCACTGGAATATTGCTGACAATGACTTCAGCAGAAATAAATTCTAGAAACATTCACAAGGAGCAAGCTAAAGAAAATAACATATTTTTGGAATGGAATTATTCTGAAGGTGAATAATTCAATAAAGAAGAGATATTATAGACATGCTAAACTAAAAGTGGTAATGGAAGAAAGATTAAAGATGACATTCAACAAATCATCAAATTAAAGTTGATTTATGTTAACAATTCATTCCTCTGCAGTGGTTAAAACAAATACCAGAAATCAAATGTGGAATGTGTGGATAGATTATACTCACCTGTTATCAACAAATGTCTTGTAGAACATAAAAAGTTATGTGTTACAAGTGAAGCATCTAAATATACATAGCAAGCCTGTTTCATCCAAAACTTACATTTATATATATACTTATATATATACACATGTATATGTCGACATCATCGAAAAAGAATTATATATATAATCTATATAAAAAATTGTGTGTGTGTATACACACACACACACATACAGGGTATGTAAGGTATTTGAGGACATACCTTTTTGGGTCATTGTTGCATTTTTTGCTAACTCTGCATAATCTTTGTTTCTGAAAATAATAATGGCAAACCCTCAACTTACTCAAGAAATGAAGAGGCATGCTGTTATTGTGGTTATAAAGGCTGAGTATAGCGATTTAGAAATATCTCAGTTTTTAAAAGTTGCCAGATTTTTCGTCTACAAAGTTTGTAAGGAGTTAGAGACTGAAGATGGAAACATATCACCAGTATCAAAGCATAAAAAGCATTCTAAATGCTCTGAAATCGTCAGAACACTTGAATTTATCCAGCAAGTTCAACAGACCATTAATTACAATCCCAAAAAGTCCATGAGGTCAATTGGATCTAGGTTAGAAATGGGTTCTTTCTCAATTGGCAAGAAATCTTGAAATAAATTGAATAATGACATACATACATACATACACATGAATTAAGAGAAATAACTCAGGGTGGCAAGTAGTATATGCTTTTTGGGATAACAAATTGAAATATGGATATCAAAATCCATACAAGATAAATTTTCAATTTTTAAAAAATTATCCCTACTTACAGAGAGGGTAGAAGAACCACTTGGTGGCAACTGAGATGAACTCCAAATGTGAAAGGGAGATAATCTTGAGAATCAAGAATTTTCCAAGATTGACATACCATGTGTATATGTGTGTATGTATGTGTATGAGAGAACAAGTGTATGTGTGTGTGAGAGAGAAAGAGAAAGAGAGAGAAAGAGAGAGAAAGAGAAATAGAGAACGTGTGTGTGGGTGTTTGTGTGTGCATGTGTGTGACAGAGAGAGAGAGAGTGTGTGTGTGTGTGTTTGAGTGTATGTGTCGGTCTGTCTCTCTGTCTTGATATCTGTGTTTATGTTACACCAATCTCAAATCTGTTTTAAAATAATAATAATAATAATAATAATAATAATAATAATAATAATGATGATAATAATAATAATAATGAGCTTATGGTAAACAGTGCTCAAATGCACTGTACCTCATCAGAAAAAAATTGTCCATCCATGTCTCAAAGCCTAGCAGTTTGACAATAAAAAGTGATAAAATAAGTTTTAAGCAGAAACTAAGTATTGAGATCAATATGACAATGTGCAATGTATGTTATAATCTTGTCAGTTTTATATCTTGGGCAATCACGTTTGTTCTATGATCAACTCCAGTGAAAATATTTTTAGTTATATAGTATTAAATGAATATCAGCAATATGTTGATGGAAGTAATTAAATTCTTGTTAATTATAATTAATTTGGGGGTCTCTGATTTACATGGAAAATTACAACTACATAGATACCTATGGTGAAAACCAGCAGAATCATTTGAGAAAAATTGCTTTGCAGTATATATTCCAACTCTTTACATTGTAAGTTCAAATCTTGCCAAGGTCAAATTTGCTTTTCATCCTTGGAGGGTAAAGTATCTAAAGTCAAGCACTGAGGTCAATGGTATCAATTACTCTCTTCCCTCAAAATTACTGACTTTGTGCTTTAAATTAGGAACAATTGTAAGAGAGCCAAGGATTGGTAGAATTGTTAAAGTGTCCAAAAAAATGCTTTATAGTAATTGTTCCATGTGATCATTCTCTGAGTTCAAGTCCTGCCATAGTTAACTTTGCTTTTCATCCCTCCTAGAATAGAATACTAGTCAAGAACTGGGATCAGTATAATTGACTAGACCTCTTTCCTTAAAATTGTTGGCTGTGTGCCAAAATTTGAAATTATTATTATTATTATTATTAAGGTGGTGAGCTGGCACAATCATTAGCACACCAGGTGAAATGCTTAGTGATATTTCATCTGCTATTACATTCTGAGTTCGAATTTCATTGAAGTTGACTTTGCCTTTCATCCTTTTGGGGTTGATAAATTAAGTACCCCTTTGGGGTTGATAAACTAAGTAACACTGGGGTTGATGTTATCAACTTATCCTCCAATCAAAAAAAAAAAAAAAAATGGCTGCCTTTGTGACAAAATTTGAAACCATTTTTATCATTAAAAGAAAAGTTTTAAAAAATCATTATTATTATTATTATTATCATTATGGTGGAGAGCTGGTAGAATCATTGGCTTGCCGGGTAAAATGCTCAGTAGCATTTTATCTGCCCTTTTGTTCTGATTTCAAATTCCTTTCAGGATCAATAAAATAAATACCTTTTGAATACTGGAGTCAATGTAATCAACTTATCTCCCCCACCCAAAATTACTGGCCATGTACTAAAATTTAAGACTATTATTATTATTATTATTATTATTATTATTTAGTAAAGCAACAATTTAATCTCAAAGAATACAATTGTGCTATTGTCATACCCAAGTTGTCTTGGGATAATATAAATCAGTTTGTAAATTCTATTGACTTTTGATACATTTTTTAAACAGATTCTGTATATTTTTTTTCAATTATGAAATTTAATCTTTATTCATTCTTGCCTTTGAAGATCCATTAAAGAAATGCATTTCTCTTTACAAAAACAATGAACCGCATAAATAAATAAACATTTTGTATTTGTAGTATTTTGTTTTTGGTTTGTTTATTCAAAGTAAATGTCAAATTTATACATTTATGTATTTGTTTTGCAAAATGCCTGATGTAAAATCATGTGTTGGAACACCTATTGTTATATTTCGGGATAATCATTTTTTTTTTCTTTTTTGCCAAATAACCACACACACTATATACTCATTCTTCCCTTCAGCTTTATTATCATTCTTATTTTAGTGTCTAAAAATCTTTTGTCACACACCTGTGACCTCTTCAGTGACTCTCCATCCAATGTGTCTCCTCCGGTTCTGTTTTTCTCCTCTATTCTGTCTTTCTGAGGTGTGTATCCACTGAAAGACAGAATGGACTAAACAGAACTGGAGGAGACATGTGGGATAGAGAGTCACTGAAGAGGTTACAGATGTGTGACAAAAGATTTCCAGACAAAAGATACTAAAATAAGAATAATAATAAAACTGATGTGAAGCACAAGTATATAGTACATGTGGTTAATTGGCAAAAAAAAAGATGACCATCTCCAAGTATAACAATGTCAAATTTATATCTTTGCTTCAAAATGAATTATCAATTTTTGCTGTGGGTAAGTCTTAACTCTTTAGCATTTAAACTGACCTTATCCAGCCCAAATATTCTACTTGTTTTATGTTCAAACTGGCCATATCCAGCTTCTTACACTTACAAGGTCATTCTAAAAATGAACAATTACATTATTGAAATCCCAAAGCTATGAGATAATGCATGATCATTTCAAAACAATGTGAATAAATGGGCAATACATTTGACAGAGTAATCTGAATGCTAAAGGACTAAGCTGGCATAGTATAAAGGAAAGGGATATTGTTTAGGCAGTACACAAAAAACTAGTCATGTAAAATGAAATTACCACCAAGCTTAAAGCAAGCAGAAACATATCAATTGCTCTTCAAGATATAAAAAATTTATATTATGAAAAATATTTATTGGCTAAATCAATATCAAGAAATATAGAAGTCAAATGTGGTAACAGAAATAACAAGAAAAAGCTATCACTTGAAAGCAAGTATAGTCTGATAGCTTGTATCAAACTTTTGTCATTTGTTTTTAGTTTGTAGGTAGTGACAAACAGAAATAGACACCTTCTTGACTCTCTTACTCTCTTCTGTCAAAAATAATCAGAACTTCTCTGAACCTACAAGCAGCTGATGGTTTTTTTGTTTTTTTTCCAGCTTGTATTTTCCTTCATAATGCATTTTGTCCCTGAGTTCACTTAGCCCTAACTCTGAAACCACTAATCACTTATCTATGTCGGTCAATACTTTCTTCACCAGATAAAGGCATAAATTTACAACCTGTCACATTTCCTGATGAAGCTAATACTTATCTAGTCCGTGTGTTTTCCCGAATTGGTAGGGTATCAGGTGACAAGTCAGTTTCTTGAAGTTCATATTGCAAATAGTTAGGTCACTTGTATCACAGAATTCCAGGAGTCCTGATCCTTCCTTATTTCTCATACTATATCCATAACCTCCATATACGTCAGAGAAGCCATCATAACATTGCCCAATATGTCTATCAAAATTTCCAACCATGATAATGGGGTCACTGTTATTTGTTGTTAAGGTAGTTCGTAGGAGTGTCTTTTAAAAGCAGTTTTTCTCTTCACCCACCAGACCTGTGCACTGCTTGGTGAGAAGGGTGGTATTTGACCACCCTGTGAGATGAAAAGCAAGGCCTGTCAAAAGGCAGATGAACTCAAGAAAATCAACAGACATTCAATTAATAAATATATTATATATATATATATATATATATATATATATATATATATATATATATACACACATCATCATCATCATCTTCATTTAACGTCCATTTTCCATGCTGGCATGAGTTGGATGGTTTGACAGGAGTTGGCAAGCTAGAGACCTGCACCAGGCTCTAATTTTCTGTTTTGATATGGTTTCTATTACTGGATGCCAACCGTTTTACAGAGTGTACTGAGTGCTTTTTACATGGCATTGGCACATATGCATGTATGTATGTATGTCATTATTCAGTTTATTTCAAGATTTCTTGCCAGTAGAGAAAGAACCAGTTTCTAACCTAGATCCAAGGCTCCTTCAGTGGAAATTCAACATCAACAACTAAGTATTTTTGTTTGTTTGTTTGTTTGTTTGTTTGTTTGTATGCATGCATGTATGTATGTATGTATGTATGTATGTATGTATGTATGTATGTATGTATTCTTTTTTTTTATTTGTTTTAGTCATTTGACTGCTGCCATGCTGGAGTACCACCTTTATTCGAATGAGTCAAACCCAGGACTTATTCCTTGTAAGCCTAGTACTTATTCTATTGGTCTCTTTTGCTGAACCGCTAAGTTATGGGGACGTAAACACATCAGCATTGGTTGTCAAGCGATGTTGTGTGTGTGGGGGGGACAAACATACACATACACACACACATACACACATACACACACACACACATACACACACACACACACACACACAACACATCAAACACATTGTGGGCCACTGCTTTATTTGAATGCAGAGAGTTCTGAGGTCCAAATTTTCTTTATGCGGCTGTTTTGTTACAGGTGCCATTGTAAGATATATTTTCATCCACCCCTAGATACCTGTAACATTCCTCGTCAGATACAGGGGAAACAGTCAAATCATTGATGGAGATGTTACTAGTTTGGTTTATAGTTTCACTCCTTTTCACAACCATATAACAATATTTATCCTGACCAAACTCCAGCCCTACATCCTTTGAGAATGTTGTAACTAGGTCAAGGCTCTTTTTTATCTCATGCATATTCTTTGCATAAAGTTTTAAGTCATCCACAAAGAAACGGTGTGTAAATTTTGGTATTTCTGTTTCCTTGTGAACCAGTGAAATATCCTTCAGACTTCCTTAACATGAATAACAAGGGGTTTACAGAAAGTATAAACAACATCACAGAGAGGCTGTCTCCTTGGAATATGGCTTTGCAATACTGTATTCTATCGGTGATAATACAGTCACTCTTTGTGTCTAATTCTAAGATGGTGGACCACAATGAAGTCAGGTCAGCTATGACTTTGACTGTTCTCACTGAAACTTTAGCAAGTTGAAGGGCTTCTAGCATCCATATGTGGGGAACAGAGTCAAAGGCATTCTTGTAGTCTAGCCACAGTGAAACTAGGTTCCTCCTGTGCTCTCGCATCTCTGAAATCACAGTTTTGTTGATTAACAACTGCACAGCACATCCCCTGACACCCTTATTCCCAACTGCCTGTTCTACTGTGATAATGTTATTGGTTTCACAATGGTCCTGGAGGAAGAAGTTTAAACATGCTGTATATATCTCATATATTAAGTTCTGGCATGCAATTGACTGGTGGTTTTTTGCCATGTGGGTGGTTCTGCGTTTGGAGCTCAATTTTGTCTCTGCCAGAGCTAACCAGCATGGTATGCTACTGTTTCCAATGAAAGCTTGCTGGTACAGATTGATAATATATGGTCGGTAGAATATTAGTTTCTTGTACCAATATCCGACAATCAAGCCTCTTCCAGGTGTTTTTCCATCCTGGAGTTTCTGGATCAATTGCAAGAGTCTCACCATCAATGTTGTATGTCTTGGATGTAACGCAGGAGCAATAACTTTTTTGGATTTCTTGGTTAAATTCCTTCTTTTCACTTCAGATTTTCCTCCAGAAAGAGTCTATGTCTTCTTGTGAAGGAGCTTCCTTGATATTTACTGCTACTCCTCTCATGTATCTGTATACTGCTGCTTGGTTGTGGTTAAATGTTTTGCTTATTGTTCTTTTCTTGGTTATTCTCTTCCCATGTTGGAGTTTTTCACTGACAGCTTTTAGCTCCTGCTTGAGGGTAATCAATTTGCAAGTGCGTGTCCTCTTTTTGCTGTTTCCAAATAGCATTTCTATATCCTTCTTTACTTTCTGTTGATGGGATATATAGTGATCTACTTGTTTGCGTGCAGTAAGCATCATTACATGACAAATGGTATTCTGTAAACCAGTTATTATTTTCCCTGTCTTCAAAACCCATAATGGTGCTTTCGTTGTTAAATCGGCATTGTTTACTTTTAGATTATCATTCATGTACTGTTTTACAGAAGTAGCAAGAGCATATAGACAGGCGTTAATTTCCCAGTATGTGGGTTCATCACACTGTTGTAAATATTCATCACCAATTTTGTTAACAGATTTTAATACCATATCAGGTGGTATTTTACTTACTTTGTACGTATGTATGCATGCATGTATGTATGTATATACGTACGTACGTAGGTATGTATGTACATACGTACGTAGGGATGTATGTACGTACGTGCGTAGGTAAGTATGTACGTACGTAAGTAGGTATTATGTACGTACGTACGTACATACGTATGTATGTATGTACGTACGTATGTATGTATGTACGTACGTATGTATGTATGTACGTATGTACTATGAATGTAGGTATGTATGTAAGTACGTACGTAGGTGTGTATGTACGTACGCACGCACGTACCTAGATATGTACGTAGGTAGGTACTATGTACGTAGGTAGGTACTATGTACGTAGGTAGGTAGGTAGGTACGTACCTACGTACGTAGGTAGGTATGTATATACGTACGTAGGTACCTAGGTATGTACATATGTACGTACGTAGGTATGTACGTACGTACGTAAGAAGGTACGTACGTACGTAGGTTCGTACGTACCTACGTATGTACGTAGGTATCTATGTACGTACGTACGCACGTATGTATGAACGTACGTAAATAGGTATGTTCGTACGTACGTACGCAGGTATGTATGTACGTACGTACATAGGTATATATGTACGTACGTACGTAGGTATCTATGTACGTACGTACGTAGGTGTGCATGTAGGTACGTACATACATACATACCTACATACGTACTTCCGTACGTACATACATACCTACGAACGTTCTTTCGTACATACATACCTACGTACGTACTTTCGTATATTCATACCTACGTACGTACGTATTTACATAGATACCTACGTAGGCACGTACGTACGCAGACACCTACGTAGTTAGTACGTATATACATACCCACGTACGTACGCACATACATACCTACGAACGTACGTCCGTACGTACGTACATACCTAGGTACGTACGTACCTATATACATACCTACTGACGTACGTATATAGACACCTACGTACGTACGTACATAGATACCTACGTACGTTCTTACATACATACCTACGTACGTACGTACGTACGTGCGTCCGTACATACATATCTACGTACTTACGTCCGTATCTACATACCTACGTACCTACGTAATGAGGTACATACATTCATACCTACGATAGTATGTAAGTACATACATACTTACACATGTAAGTACGTACATACATACCCTCGTACGTAGGTATCTATGTTCGCACATACGTAGGTATGTATGTACCTACGTACCTAGGTATGTGTGTGCGTACGTAGGTGTGTATGTACGTACGTACGTAGGTATGTACGTAGGTATGTATGTACGTACGTAGGTATGTACGTAGGTATCTATGTACGTACGTAAATACCTACATAGGTATGTATGTGCGTAAGGACGTAAGTAGGTACGTAGGTAAGTATGTACGTACGTACGTACTAGGTTATATATATACACGGACGGACGTACGTAGGTATGTATACACGTACATACGTACGTAGGTATGTATGTACGGCCGTACGTATGTACATACGTTCGTAGGTATATATTTACGTACGTACGTAGGTATGCATTCACGTACGTACGTAGATATGCATGTACGTACGTACCTACTTACATATGTACGTACGTAGATACGTACGTACGCAGAATCGTACGTACGTATGATCATACGTACATACATACATATATAAATAGGTATCTATGCACTTACGTACGTACGTAGGTATGTACGTACGTACGTTAGTATGTATGTACCTACGTAAAAATGTATATATTTACGTACGTACATACGTACGTAGATATAAATGTACGTAACTACGTACGTAGGCATGTATGTACGTACGTAAGTACGTATGTAGGTATGTATGTACGTACGTACGTCCGTAGGTATCAGTGTACATACGTACATACGTACTTATCTATGTACATACTTACGTACCTAGATATATATTTAAGTACGTACGTTGGTATGTTTGTACGTACGGACGTGCGTTGCTATGTAGGTACGTGTGTACTTACGGAGGTATGTATGTACGTACGTAAGTAGGTACCAATTTACATAGTACGTACGTAGATATTTACGTACGTATGTATCTATGTACGTATGTACGTACGTAGATATGTACGTACGTACTTACGTAGATATGTATTTATGTACATATATACGTAAATAGGTATGAATTTACGTAAGTACGTACGTACGTAGCTATGTATGTACGTACGTATGTACGTACGTATGTACGTACGTACGTATGTACGTACGTAGGTATCAATGTACATACGTACGTACGTAGGTATCCATGTACGTTCGTACGTTCGTAGATATGTAAGTACGTACATACGTAGGTAAGTATGAACGTACATACGTAGGTATGTATGTACATACCTACGTGCGTAAGTATGTAAGTACGTACGTACATACGTACGTAGCTATATATGTCATACGTACGTACGTAAGTGTCTATGTACGTACGTATGCAGGTTTATATGTACTTACGTGCGTACGTAGATATTTACGTACGTACGTAGATATTTATGTACGTATGTAGATATATGTATGTACGTTTGTACATACGTACGTAGGTATTTACGTACGTAGCAACTAACGTAGGAACGAACGTAGGTAAGTACGTAGGTATGTACCCAGTTACATATGTACGTACATAGGTACGTATGTACGTACGTAGTTAAGTACGTTTGTACGTACCTACGTATGTACCTAGGTATCTATGTACGTACGTACGTACGTAGTTATTTATGAACGTAAGTTTCTTGATATATATGTACGTAAGAACGTAGATGTATATGTACGTGTGTAAGTACGTATGTATGTATGTATGTATATACGTACGTACGTACGTTGGTATAAATTTACGTACGTACGTAGGTATGTATGTACGTACGTAAGTACGTAGGTATGTATGTACGTAGGTATGTATGTACGTACGAACGTACGTAATTATGTAGGTATGTACGTACGTACGTTCGTAGGTATGTAAGTACGCACGTTCGTACGGAGGTATGTACGTACGTAGGTATGTACGTACTTCCGTACGTATGTAGGTATGTATGTACGTACGTACGTTGCTATGATTTACGTACGTACGTAGGTACGTATGTACGTTGGGTCGTACGTACGTACGTACCTGTGTACATAGTTAACTATGTACGGACGTACGTACGTACGTACGTACGTACAATGTATGTACGTACGTACGTATGTACGTAGGTATCTATGTCCGTACGTACGTAGTTAGGTACATACGTACGTACGTAGGTGTGCATGTACGTACGTAGCTATGAAGGAACGTAAGTACATACGTACGTAGTTATGTATATACATACGTAAGTACGTAAGTACGTATAGAGGTATGTAGGTATGTAGGTATGTATGTACGTACGTACTTCGGTATGTATGTACGTACGTAGGAACCAATGTACGTACGTACGTCGGTATGTAGGTACGTACGTAAATAGGTATGTATGTACGTACTTACGTAGAAATGTATGTACGTACGAATATAGGTATTTATGTACGTACCAACGTACGTCGGTATCTATGTACGTACGTACGTACGTGAGTTGGTATGTACGTACGTACCAGGTTCGTAGGTTTGTACGTACGTACAACGTGCGTAGGTATTACGTACCTACGTACAAAGGTATGCATGCACGTACGTACATACGTACGTAGGTATGAATGTACGTAAGTACGTATGTATCTACGAACGTATGTTGGTACTATGTACGTACGTAGGTAAATATGTACTTACGTAGGTATGTATGTACGGATGTATGTACGTAGGTATGTATGTAAGGACGTACGTACGTAGGTATGTATTTACATACATACGAACGTAGGCATGTATGTATGTAGGTACGTAAGTATGTATGTACCTACGCACATAGCTGTGTATGTAGGTACGTATGTATGTACGTACGTACGTGGGTATTTATATACGGACGGACGTAGGTATGAATGTACGTATGTCCGTAGGTATGTATGTATGTACGTTGATACGTACGTAGGTACGTACGTAGGTACGTCCGTAGGTATTACCTAGTTACGTATGTACGTACGTATGTACGTATGTACGTACGTAATTACGTATGTATGTAGGTACCTATGTACGTACGTACGTGGGTATGTTCGTACGTACGTGCGTAGGTATGTATGAACGTACGTAAGTACGTATATATGTGTACATACGAACGTACGTATGTACTTACATACGAAGGTATGTACGTACGTACGTAGGTATGAATGTACGTACGTACGTGGGTATATATGTATGTATGTACGTACGTACGTGCGTAGGTTTGTAGGTACGTGCGTACGTAGGTACGTATGTATATTTGACGTACGTAGGTGTCTATGTACGTACGTACGTAGGGATCTATGTACGTACGTACGTACGTAAGTAGGTATGTATGTACGTACGCACATACGTACGTAGTTAAGTAGGTATGTACGCACGTAGGTATGTGCGTACATACGTACGTAGGTATGTATGTAATTACGTAGGTATGTATGTACGGACGTAGTAAGTAGGAATGTATGTACGTACGTATTTATGTATATACGTACGTACTAACGTTTGTATGTATCTACGTACGTACGTAGGCATGTATGTACGTACATACGTAGGTATGAAAGTACGTACGTACGTGGGTATATATGTACGTATGTACGTATGTATGTACGTAGCTACGTACGTATGTATGTATGTATGTAGGTACGTACGTACGTAGGAACTTACGTAGGTATCTATGTACGTACGTAAATATGTATGTATATTCGTACGTACGTACGTAAGTATGTACGTACGTACGTAAGTATGTACATACGTACGTACGTAATATGTATATACGTTCTTAGGTATGTACGTACGTACTTATGTATTTATTTGCGTAGGTACGTACGTACGTACTAATCTGTGTACGTAAGTAGGTATGTACGTACGTAGGTATGTACGTACGTACGTAGGTATGTGCGTACGTACGTAGGTGTGCATGTAAGTACGTACATACGTACGTAGCTATGAATGAAAGTAAGTTCGTACGTACGTGGGTAATTATGTACGTACGTAAGTACGTATGTAGGCATGTATGTACGTACGTATGCTGGTACCTATGTACGTACGTACGGACGTAGGCATGTATGTACGTATATAACAATGTATGCATGTACGTTCGTACGAACGTAGGTATGTACGTACGTACGTAAATAGGCATTTATGTACGTAGGTATCTACGTAGATATGCGTACGTACGCAGGTATGCATGTACGTACGAACATGCGTACGTAGGTGTGAATGTATGTAAGTATGTACGTACGTGTGTAGGTATGTACGTACGCACGCACGTACGTAGGTATGTAGGTACGTACGTACGTATGTACTACGTAAATACGTAGGTATGTATGTACAGACGTATGTACGCAGGCATGTATGTACGGACTACGTACTTTGGTATGTACGTACGTACATACTTTCGTAGGTACGTATGTACGTACGTATGTATGTACGTACGTATGTATGTACGTACGTATGTATGTACGTACGTATGTATGTACGTACGTACTTAAGTTCGTATGTACGTACCTAGGTATATACGTTCGTAGGTATGTATGTTCGTACGTACGTAGGTAGGTATGTATATACGTACGTACGAACGTAGGTATCTATGTACCGTCGTAGATATCTATGTACGTACGTAGGTATCTATGTATGTACGTACGTAAGTACGTAGATATATACATACGTACGTACGATGGCATGTATGTACGTACGTACATACGTACGTAGGTATGAATGTATGTAAGAACGTACGTACTTATGTGTGTATGTACGTACGTAAGTACTTATGTAGGTATGTATGTACGTACGTACTTAGGTATGTGTGTACGTACGTTCGTAGGTAAGTATGTACGAACGTACCTAAGTATGTATGTACGTACGTTGGTAAGTATGTACGTACGTACGTACGTACGTACGTACGTACGTAGGTGTCTATGTACGTACGTAGGTTTATATGTACGTACGTACGTACGTAGGTATGTATGTACGGACATAGTTACGTACGTAATTACGTATGTACATAGCTAGTCACGTATATACGTACTTAGTTTCGTATGTACGTACGTAGGTATATAGGTACGTATGTCCGTACGTAGGTATATACGTACCTAGTTATATATATACGTACGTACGTACATAGGTATGTATATACGTACGTACGAACGTAGGTATCTATGTAGGTACGTACGTACGTAGATATGTACATACATACTTACGTAGGTATGTATGTAATTACGTTCATACGTACATAGGTATGTGTGTAGGTAAGTACGTATGTATATAGGTATGTATTTATTTATTTATTTATTTATTTATAGGTTTCAGCCAAGTGGCTGCGGTCATGCTGGTGCACCACCGTGATTTTTCGTCTTTATGCTGTGCTCTCTTCACGTTCCTTGCATGGCTCTTCTCCCCCACCTGATATGGTTCAATCAAGAGTTTTGATGGCACATCTGGTGTATAAGAGAATTTGACATCGCTGCCCTAAACTGCGTCTCATTACGAGCCATTGGTTCGTCTGGTATCGTGGAGAGGAAAGCGTCAAGTTTTGTCTTGAAAACCTCCGCATGCATGTCTTGCATGTCTTGCATGTCTCTCAAATGTTTTGGCAGGGCATTGAAGAGCTGAGGTCCTCTGAAACCGAGGCTGCTGCAGTATCTCGTTCTTATGTGAGATGCAGTGGACGGCACCTTTGGCACCATGCAGTGGCGACCCGTGCGGGCATTCCTGTAGTACTTGATGCCAAAGTTTGGCACCAGTCCTTCCAGTATTTTCCATATGTATATTATTACATATCTCTCCCGCCTGCGCTCCAGGGAGTAGAGACCTAGTGCTTTCAGTCGCTCCCTGTAGTTCATCTGTTGGACTGTGGCGATCTTTTTTGTATAGTGCCGCTGAATTGCCTCGAGTTCTGCTGTCCGCTTAACACTGTGTGGTGACCACAACTGAGAGCAATAGTCTAGGCGGCTCAGAACAAATGTCTTCCATAGAGTCAACATGACTTTTTGATCCCTTGTACGGAATGTCCTCAGTATCCACCCTGCCAGTTGTCTGCACTTTGCTGTCAACTTGACAATGTGCATGTGAAATGATGCATCACTACACATGTTGATGCCCAGATCTCTTACTGTTTGTGGTTCTGGGATTGCAGTACCTCCAGGCCCTGTGTATGCCAGTTGGGAGTTACTTGTGGTCTTGTAGCGCAGTACTTGAAATTTTTTTGCATTGAACTGCATATTATTTTGCTCTGCCCACTCATATATTGCATTTAGGTCATTCTGCAGGCTTACAATATCATCAGGATTCTTTATTGCCTGAGATATCTTTGTGTCATCAGCATAGCTAGTGACAGTGGCTCTCCGAGTGACCGTGGGCATGTCCAGAAGGGCCACTATGAACAGTAGTGGCCCCAGAACAGTTCCTTGTGGAACACCCCTCAATATTTGTGTTTCCCTAGATAGTTCTCCATTGGCTGCAACTGTCTGACTTCTACCATTCAGGAAGTCATGCAGCCACTCTCCTAATTTACCAGCTATGCCAAGGTTTCGCAGCTTGTGACATATCAGGCCATGATCAACTTTGTCAAAGGCTTTTGCAAAGTCGAGATATATCGCATCAACATTTGAATGGTCAAGTAGCTGCTTCAGGACCCAGTCATAATGCTGCAAGAGCTGCGTGAGGCAGCTTCTACCTGGACGGAAACCATGTTGAGTCTCATTCAGCAAGTCATTTTCTTCTAGGAACGCAATCAATCTCCTGCTTCCACCTTTATGGATAGGACATATGGTGCCTTCCTTCAGCTTTTTGGAAAGTTTACCATTTGCAAGGAAACTCTGGAAGAGTATCCGGAGTGGTCCTGCTAATTCTTGTTTACACGACTTTAAGAGGACAGCTGGGAAACCATCGGGGCCAGTTGCCGAATTTTAGCTCATTTCATTTATGGCAGCTATCACATCTTCCTCTTCAATGTCGATGTAGGTAATGGATGCAGTTTTTTTTCTGCTGAGTGCTATTGTCAAAGAAATCAGCTGGGTTCTTTATCTGCATGTGACTCAGAGGAGAAGTGAAGACACTCTTGAATTGTGTACTGAGCACTTCACTTATCCATGTGGGATCTGCAGTCAGTGAGCCATTAGGCAGGAATAGGGGTCCTATCTTATACTGTACCGTAGCAGTCTCTTTTGCAAATCTATAGAAAGCCTTGGGGTTTGTTTTTATGCTTTTTAATGCTCTCTTCTCCTTCTCTGCTCTCTCCTTTTCATGGGAGAGTTTAATTTTGTTTTCTATTTCTAACAGTGTTAGTTTTAATTTAGCCCTTTTCCTATCCTCCAGTTCTCTATTTAACTGGTTTGAGACCTTTGTTCTGTGTCTCATAAGGATTTTCCTGTCTCTAGGAAGTCTATTGGCATGTTTGCTAATCTTTCTATATGGCACGTATTTGGTGCATATGTCTTGTATGGTTGACATAAAATAACTTAGTTTGAGGTCATTGTCTTGTATAGAAAAGCTGTCATGCCAGTTTTTATTTCGAATCTCTCTGCGAATTGACTTCCAGTCCGCCCTGTGGAAATTCAGGTTGGATATTGCTTGAGTCCTCCTGGTGGGGTGGGTGTCAGTGGGTTGTCTAGGACCATACATAGTTAATTCTATAATGTTATGATCTGAGAGAGATGTGGGCGTTATTTTCACATTATGGATTAGGCTCACATTGTTTGTGAAGCAGAGATCTAAAATATTGCTTCCCCTGGTTGGTTGGAGTATCACTTGTTCCATGAACAGCATGTTGGATAGTTCTAGCAATGATTTTGCCTGGCTTTGTTCATGCAGTGACATCCCAGAGAGGATGTGACCTTCAGGCCATTTAACATTTGGGAGGTTAAAGTCGCCTAGGAAAAGTATATTGATGTGTTGGTCCAGATTTGTCAGGACCTCTTCTATGCGTCTGAGGCTGTCCTCAAATTTACCTTCCTGCTTTGCGGTATTTGGTGGACGGTATGTTGAGCATACAACTACATCAATTTGTTTTATGTGTACTATTAAAGTATCACATACAGAGTTTGAGTGTGATAGTAGTAGTAGGGGTGTGACATCTTCTCGGATGTACATTGCAACTCCCCCATGACTTCTATCCCTTCTGTCTGTTCGGAGTACGGCATACTCTGGTATATTTATCTCCGCATCTGCTATATTAGGTGTTTGATGCGTTTCGGTAAGCACCATGCATATTGCTTGATTGCATGTTACTAGGTGTATGTACGTACGTAAGTACGTATAAAGGAATGTATGTACGTACGTTTGACATAGGTATCAATATACATACATAAGTACGTAGGTATCTATATACGTACGTACGTATGTATGTACGTGCGTACGTAGGTATGTATGTACGTACATACATGCGTAGATATATAGGTACGTACATATATACTTACGTAGGTATGTATGTAAGTACGTACGTAGGTGACTATATACGAACGTACGCAGATGTCTATGTACGTACGTAGATATATATATGTACGTGCGTGTATACGTACATAGGTATGAATGAACGTAAGTTCTTAGTTATATAAGTACGTATCTAAGAGCGTACGTAGGTATGCATGTACGTACGTACGTAGGTACGCCGGTTTGTATGTAAGCACTACGTAGGTATGTAAGTACGTACGTAGGTATGTAAGTACGTATGTACGTACGTAGGTATATGTGTATGTACGTACGTACGTGTGTACTTATTTACGTACGCACGTACGTTCGTAGCTATGGAGGTACGTACGTACGTATTTATGTATGTACGTACGTACGTTGTTACGTATGTAGATACGTACGTACGTAGTTATGTATATACTTACGTAGGTATTTATGTACGGACGTACGGACGTAGGTATGTATTTACGGTTGTATGCACGTAGGAATGTATGTAAAGAATTACGTACGTAGGTATGTATATACGTACGTACTTAGATATGTGCATATGTACGTACGTAGGAGTGTATGTGAGTACGTACGCAGGTATGTATGTACGGCCGTAAGTACGGAGGTATGTATGTACGTACATATGTAAGTAGGTATATATGTACGTACGTACCTTGGTGTGTGTGTACGTACGTACGTACGTATGTATGTGCGTACGTACGTATGTATGAATGTACCTACGTACGTTGGTATGTATGTACGTGCGTACGTAGTTACGTACGTACATAGGTACTATGTAGGTACGTACCTAGTTACATATGTATCTACGTAGGTACGTACGTACATACGTACCTACGTATGTACACAGGTATATATGTACGTACGTACGTAAGTAGGTATGTATGTTCGTACAAAGGTACGTAGGTATGTACGTAGTACTTACATAGATATTTATGTACGTTCGTATGTATCTACGTACGTACGTACGTAGGTGTGCATGTACGTACGTACATACGTACGTTGCAATGGTATGTTTGTACATACGTAGGTACGTATGTACGGACATCCGTACGAAGGTATATATGTACGGATGTATGGACGTAGGTATGTATGTGCGGACGTATGTACGTAGTATGTAAGCAAGTACATACGTACGTAGATGTTTACGTACGTTTGTACGTACGTATGTATGTACGTACATACATTCGTACGTAGGTATGATTGAACGTAAGTACGTAGGTATGTATGTACGTACGTTAGTTCGTATATAGGTATTACGTAGGTATCAATGTACATACGTACGTACGTATGTATCTATGTAAGTACGTACGTCGGTATGTATGTATGTACGTACGTAGGTATGCATCTACGTACCTACGTAAGTATGTATGTACGTACGTTCGTGCGTAGATATGTAGGTATGTATGTACGGACGTATGTACGGACGTATGTACGGACGTATGTACGGACGTATGTACGTAGGTATCTATTTAAGGACGTCCTTACGTAGGTATGGATGTACGTACATACGTACGTAGGAATGTATGTACATACGTACGTAGGTATGTTTGTACGTACGTACCTAGGTATGTGTGTTCGTACGTACGTAGGTGTATATGTACGTACGTACGTAGGTATGTATGTACGTACGTACGAACGTAGGTATTTATGTACGTACGTCCGTAGGCATGTATGTACGTACGTATTTACGTACGTAGGTACGTAACTAGTTACATATGTACGTACTTAGGTTTCTATGTACGTATGTACGTATGTAGGAACGTACGTTGATATCTATGTATGAACGTAAATAGATATGTATGTTCGTATGTTCTAACGTAGGTATGTACGTAGGTACATAGGTATGTACGTTCGTACTTAGGTATGTACGTACGTACGTAGGTGTGCATGTACGTACATACGTGCATAGCTATGAATGAAAGTAAGTACGTACGTAATTACGTATGTAAGTATATTTGTATGTACGTACGTAGATATGTATGTCCGTACGTACATAGGTATTTATGTACGTACATAAGTACTTAGGTATCTATGTACGTACATACGTATGTGCGTAGGTATGTACGTGCGTACGTACGTACGCAGGTATGTATGTACTTACGTCCGTAGGTATGTATGTACGTACGTACTTTGGAATATGTGTACGTACGTACGTACGTTGGCATGTATGTACGCACGTACGTACGTTGGTATGTATGCACGTGCGTACGTTGGTATGTAGGTACGTACCTAGTTACAAACCTACCTACTTTGATATGTACGTAGGTATCTATGTACGTACATAGATAGTTATGTACGTACATAGATAGTTATGTACGTACGTAGGTACGTACGTACGTACTTACGTATGTAAGTCGATATCTATGTACGTACGTTCGTATGTATGTACCTACGTAAATAGGAAGGTATGTTCGCTCGTACGTACGTACGTATGTACGTACTTACATATGTACTTATGTATGTCTGTACGTACGTACGTAGGTATATTCGTGCGTATGTACGTACGTAGGTACGTACATACGTATGTATGTACGTGCGTATGTACGTAAATATGTACATACGTACGTACGTACGTATGTACGTATGTACGTATGTACCTAAGTACTTATGTACGAACTACGTACGTACGTTGATATATATGTACATGCGTACGCAGGTATGTATGTACGTCCGTAAGTAGGTATGTATGTACGTACGTACGTTTTTATGTTTGTACGTACTTACGTAGAAATGTATGTATGTACTACCTACGTACGTACGTATGTATATACATATGTACATACGTACGTTCGTAGGTATGTACGTACGTACGTACGTACGTACGTAGGTTTGTATGAACGTAAGTACGTTCGTATGTAGTTATGTATGTACGTACGTACGTTGGTACGTACGTACGTACGTATGTATGTATGTAAGTACGTACGTATGTATATACGTACGTTCGTAGGTACGTTGGTATGTACGCACGTACCTACGTAGGTATGTACGTACGTGGGTATGTACGTACGTAAGTAGGTATGTACGTACGTATGTACGTAACTAGGTATGTACGTACGTAGGTATGTACATTCGTAAGTACGTATGTATGTACGTACGTACCTACATAGGTATGTATGCTCGTACGTACGTACATGCGTACTTATGTATGTAGGAAAATATTTTGACAAATTGAATTTAAATGTTGAAGTGAATCTAACGCCTTTTGTGTGTTATTATATATGGCTTATAAACACTTTCAACGCTGCAATTGTTTTCGTTCCAACACACGATCTCAGATCAGGTCACTTGCTATGCAAGTACATCTCTGTAATATATATATATATGTGCACAAGGACTTAGAAATTTTTAGTTTGGTGCCCAGGTATGCAGTAAACAATTTCCCAGGATGAGTTAGATTGTTAGACTCTAAGCTGTGGCAAAAGCAACTATCTCAGGAGGTTTAGAACTCTAATAGAAAAGACTAAAATATGTTGTTCACTGACTTTATGGCAAACATTTGCACCAGTCATTTTCCATAAGTAGGTTGAGGACCTTCTGCAATTCGTTCTGGATCTCGACAGTGGTGTTACAACAGCGACCTTTGAGCTACCTTTTCATCTTGGGAAAGAGATGGAAGTTCACAGGTGTTAAATCTAGTGAGTAGGGTGGGTGCAAAGTGATACCATATTGGTTTTGGTGAGATACTCATGAGTGAGGAGAGCTCAGTAACAGGGCACATTGTCATTGTGAAGAATCCAATTCTTCATGCTCCTCGGATCCAGTCGCCTTCACCAAATGTCCTCCCTCAAATGCTTCAAAACATCGCAATAGAACTGGGGGATGAATTTTCGATACACAATACCACATTTCCAGGAGTGACACTTGTGGCAGGTCTTCCAGATTGCTCATTGTCTTCCAGGGACATTCTTCCACTTTTGAAGCACCTGTGCCACTTGAAACATTGTGTACATTCCATTGCCTTGTCAACGTAAGCTTGCCAAAGCATGCTTGACGTCTCTGTAGTAGACTTCCCAAGTTTAGTGCAAAATTTCACATTGGCTCTTTATTCCTGTCCATGACAAAATCACAACCTACAGCATACATGTGATCACAAAAAGACAAATTTCACAACTTGCAAAGTAAACACAGTGATGTTACTTGGTACACTGCCTCATGAAGGTTACTGCTAGCCCTCATTGTGCTTGCAACCATGTGCTGCCATCTGTTGACCACTTCATATGTATGTGTGTATGTGTGTACATGTCTGTGTGTGTGTGCATGCATGCGTGTGTGTGTGTGTGTGTGTGTGTCTGTCTGTCTGTCTGTGCATATGTGTTATTGACAATTGATTTCCTTCATCTACACTTGTGTTCACTCACTGATCGTAAACAATGGCTTCAGCAATGATGTTATTTGCTTGCAGTTCACTGTGAAAGTATGTCTTGGCTGTTTGTTGTCTGATACACTGTGACATTACTTCACTTGGAAATAAATGAGGTTTGGCAATGGAAAGGGCATCAAACTATAGAAAACTCTGATCCAACATACTTTAGTCTCACACATGTAAGCATGGAAAAATAGATGTTAAAATGATGATGATGATGATGATGGAGGTGATGGTGGTAGTAGGGGTGGTGCTGCTGGTGGTGGTTTTGATGATGATGATGATCCTAATCATCATTGTTGTTTAACGCCTGTTTTCTGTGTTGCCATAGGTTGGATTGTTTGACAGGAGCCCTCAATCCAAAGGACTGCACCAAGCTGCAATATCTGTTTTGGCATGGTTTCTGTGGCTGGATACCCTTCCTAACACCAGCCACTCCACAAAGTGTACAGAATGTTTTTATGTGTTACCAGCAGAAGTGAGGTCACCAAGTAATCTTGCACAATGAGACTCCTCAACTGAGATGGGTGTTGTATTGAAAGAGGGGGTGTTAATGCCAAGTATGATAAAGGGATAGAAACTAGTGTCTTACAGTAGAGGAGATACTTTGTTGTCCCAGTTGGAAAAGGAGAGAAAATGGAAAGTAAATACATGTTAGTGTATACAGATTCAATAAAAAAGTATTCACTACAAAAACTAGAGTTACATGTTTTCTCTTTTCTGTTCTTCAATTGTATATAAGAATTAGAGATAAGTAGTTTTATTTTCACAAAAGCATTTGAGAGCAGTGAATTAACTTTACTGATTAGTCCAAATAATGGAATAGTCAGCATATGACAGTTGTTAGATTTTACAGATATTCACAGGTCAGAATGTAGATGTGGTTATAAATAAAATGAATATATCCTGAATTGTTATAGAATTGTTATACTGTGAATTAACAATTTAAGATATATATATTTCAAACATTTCACAGAAACACAACAAACAGAAAATTTGACAAAAACACAACAAATGAAAAATTTGTAGCTAATTCCAAAAGATCCTTACATTTTTAACCTTTAATGTTGATATTGTTCACTTTTGGTGGCACCAGCAGTAGAAAGTCACTGGGAATAGCTAACGATTGTACAGGACAATGACAAAATCAAAAACAGCAAAATAAAATAATCATATATATATACAACAAAATTTGGGTGTGCTGCCACAAGTCAAACAAATATGGGGTAACGCAAAGGAAAATGAAAATGTTCTGTAGGTCTGGAAATGAGAAAGAGATGGAAAGAAAATCAGAGTGAAGGATGATGTAACCAGACTGTGTAGGAAAAGTGTAGGAGCACAGGGAAAACATGACCAATTGAGTCATCGGTAAAGTGGAAAAGGCTGAGAGAGATGTGAATGTCCATGGGTCACGTGGTAGTGGGACACATGTATGTGTGTGTGTATCATCATCATCATCATTTAACATCAATGTTTCATGTTGGCATGGTTTGGATGGTGTGGCAGGATCTTATGGGTTCAAAAAACTGCTTCAATGTCTACTTTGGCATGATTTCTACAGCTTGATGCCTTCCTAA
The DNA here is from genome assembly GCF_046866305.1 of Octopus bimaculoides. Classification (NCBI taxonomy): domain Eukaryota; kingdom Metazoa; phylum Mollusca; class Cephalopoda; order Octopoda; family Octopodidae; genus Octopus; species Octopus bimaculoides. The sequence continues at coordinate 32,605,869 of NC_142930.1, read as the reverse complement.
CACAAATCATTTTACAATATTTACTGGGTGCCTCTTTCATGCTACCAGCACTATTGAGGTCATTCTGCTGCTCACAAGACTATGAAACCTGAGGAAGGTGGAGAAGGTGCAGCTTTATTCCTTGGGATAAGAGGTTAGAGTATAAAAGAATGGGTGGGGTGGAGCAGGTTCCTAGCTTCTACACTGAGATTGCAAAAAGGGAAGTGAAACTTCTTTTGTCTTTTTTTTTTTTTTTTTTGATAAACCTTTATTCTACCTATTCTGATTAAATTTCTCAAAATGAAGTAGGACTTGCGCCACCAAATCAGAGTAAGTTCTCACCTACAATATAGCCATCATAAAACAGATTATTTTTTATTTTCAGACAAGAAAAACTGCCAAATATGCTTCCATCGGTTGTAGGCCCTTGCAAACTAAAGAGTTTCCCATAAATGGAAATTATGATTTGGAGATTTCAGATCACTAGTCTTATTTTCATAGCAATGCTAAAGAGTTTATTTTAACATATTGTATACTATTTTACGTGCAGAAGGCTTACAGACAGACAGATACATAGATAGATAATGAGAGAGAGAGGGGGAGTGAGAGGGAGAGAGAGAGAGGAAGGAAGGGAGAGAGAAACAGAACAGAGAGACTAACAGAAGACAGACAAACAGACAAATAGACTTGTTGCATACTTAAGCAAAATAAATGCCATCTTGAAACATGTTTTGTGCTAAAATAATCAGACGACATTAAGTGGTATCTAAAGATAAAAAGAGCAGATTCTATATGCATCAAATATTTCCTAAATTTTGACCTGTACACAATGCAGCAACAAATTTAACGCAAAACAGACAGGCTGTAGATAAATAGATCACTAAGCATTTTTTATGGAAAAACCCAGGTTTTACCTACTCCTTCCACAACACCAATCTTATGAAGTCTGGTGGTGAATGTGACCTAAATATCAAAGTCAACAACGATCTGTGTTAAGTAAACCACATTTCTAAAATTGTTGAAATGGCCATAAGTGTCTTAGTGAGTAAGATTTTTGTCAGCTGCTCAAGACCTATCTATCTAAAATTTATATATGGCTATAGTATTTCACACATTTGCATCTCCAGTTTGTAACCTCCATCTTGCTCAGAATATCGGTCTACTTGTAGCTGTTCAGAAATGTGCAACCAGATTAATCCTCCATTAGTCACATACCATATATTAAACATCTTGCTTTTCTAAGCATAATTTCAATGTCTAGCAGCTGACTTGATAGAAGTCCAGAAGATTATCCACCATTAAAATTCCAACAACTTTGGGTACCTTTTTGAATTCAGTATACCTACCACCTATGGACATAATTATAAAATCAAAATATACTCCAATACTCATGAGTTTCAGAAACATTTTATCAATTCAGAATTGTCAAAACATGGAATAAACTACCTGCATTGGTTGTTAGCTGTCAGGACACTGTCTCCTTCAAAACTTCCATGCTTCCCAAAATTCACTAATACTACTCCTGATATGCATATGTACCCTTTCTTCTTTATGACTATTTTACTGCTTTTTTTTCTCTTTTTCTGAATTTGATCTCATGTAATATGCCTGTATCTTTGGCTATAATTGCTGTCTTTTTTACTACTGCTTTCTGTCCCTTCTTTTACCTTTTCCTGCATTGTACTGCACCTGAACACTATAAACAATAAGCTGTTATTTATATTATTTTTAGAGATAGGAAGGCATATAGAAAAATAGACAGACAGATAGATAAATAGATACACAGACAGATAGATGGACAGAGAGACGGACAGACAGATGGACAGACAGACAGACAGACAGACAGACAGACAGATAGACAGACAGACAGATAGATAGATAGATAGATAGATAGATAGATAGATAGATAGATAGATAGATGGATAGATAGATAGATGCCTGGATGGATATCTATTTATCTACTCACTATCACCACATAAAATTTCTTGTTGAACCGGTTAAATAAATAGTGTCCCAATTTCTGAAAAAAGAGTATTTTAACAAGTTTAGTACATTCATCTATTATTTCCTATCATATCAGTTTGGAAAAAAAAAACATTGCAGCCATTTGTATTTTTCTATTTTCCTTTCCTTTTTTCTTATTTCCTTTCATGTTATTTTTGAGTTACATTCATATCAGACAAGTGAGATGGTTGTTAGCTAACAATCACGCATTGTCACTAGTTTTGTTTAATATATTCTATTATGCCCAGGAGAAAGATGGGATGGTTGTTATAGTGAGAATGCATTTGAACATAGGTCCACTCAATCAGAATAACCTGGATATAAACAATAACAGTTAATGCCTCTTACAACATGAATAAAAAATAATGTGATCTTCTGTCAGATACCTATTTCAAACTTAAATATCATCTAAGTATGAGCCCACAATTCACCATATTGATTCAAAGTGCTTTTGTAATCTCATAATTGCAAATCTCATCAAAGACAATGTCTCAGCTACCATAAGAGTAATTGTCTTGGATGACCTAATCTCAATGACAAATTACTGATCACCCTCTAGCTTAACCACCTGCAGATCTCACATCTTTCCTTTTACCAAACACTACTACTATGTATGTAGCCTCCAAACAAAATGTTATCTGCAGGCTATCTTTCCCTATAATAGTGACAGAAGTGCTGATGGCTTTCAAGCTGCTAATATTAGAGATTTTGTAATCACTCTGTACTACAGAAGCCAGTCATCATCTGCTGTGGGTGATTGTAGAGATCACTACAATGATCTGAATCTCTATGCTTCTGATTTCTTCTTTTTGACTAATTTGAGTACTCTGAGCTAGGAAAGAATGTGATATATATGCCATAGTTATGGAGAGGTTTGCAGCAAAAGTCATTTGTAAGTCTGTGATATGTTAATTGGGCAAAAAAAAAGTGAAAATCTGTGAAACTTGGGATTAGTGTCACAGGTGGATTTGAGTACACTATCTATGCTTCTAGTCAATTTATTGAAGGCTCTCCATCTCAGTCCAAATAGTGGACTATTGAGGTTTCATCATGAAACTTGATATGAAGAATGCTTTAGAACTGCACAAGTTGAGCCCACACTGAGCATTTGCCTTAAATGAATACTGCCCATCAACTTATTGGCCAGTTGTCTTTGCCTTGCTTAGAATTGAACTAAAGATTAACTCAACTAAATCTGAGGCCATAAAAGTTAATTGATGGTTTCTACATCACCATCAGGAATGTGCAATAGACATTTCATCAGAGTCCATTGACCCCAAAAGAGATGTCATCGTTCTTGGTTCCCCAATTCTTCTGTTTGTTATTCGACTCATCATCGAATACAAAAGACTTGTGAGCAAACTGCATTTGATTGATATGCATCTGGCCTTCTTCCTCTTGAAGAATTGCTTTGCCATAGTGAAACTGCTGTATACATTTTACAACAGTTTCAGTTTGGTGTCCTGATTGATGCTCTGCTTCATCAAATGTTAGAAATTCTATTGTGGATATATATCAGATTCAGTTTGATTATACTGGATGACAACTAGACACCCTTCCTGCTAGATATGGTGGCGTTGGATTTCAGTCCCTCATTAATTTAGCACTTCCAGCATATTTATCATCACTAGTCACATGGTGTACCCTCATCACCAAAGTTCTCCACAATTTATCATAATTAGGGCATACAAAATAAATGATTCAGCCTTCAACCTGCAGACATTTCACCAGTTCAGTATAAATGGGATACTATCCAGTGCTGTATAGTTGTAGACACCCTTGTTAATTACTTGTCCAGCATTAATTGGTATGTTTCAGCTCTGACCCCCAGTCCTACAGTGGTGCATGACTGGTACACAATTGGATAATTGTCCTTGAATTGACATTTCATTCAGATTTGTGAACAATACAAATCCTTTTGTGGTCTACAGTAGACATTTCTAGACTCCATCTATTGTCCATCCCACCTCAGTGCTAGCTACTTTCTCCAGTAAGACACCTTCAATGATATTACCAAATAGGATCTGGGTGCAACAGGTTTCTGTCACAACTGAAGCCTGCCCAATTAGACTACTATCATGATAAAAGACTGGACGATATTACTAGCTTCCATTATAAGGTAACAAGTCTTTCATTTGAAATGCAATCTGCAGTGACACCTTCTCAAGCAAGTTAATATCAGACCCAGACCTTTACCTGACAGGTAAAGGACTGCAGGCTTACAAAGTACTGACCTCTCTCCAGTAGGTTTCTCTTCAATTCTATCGCAGTGGAAATGTCCAGCATCCTGGGTCCTCGGCTCCCAAAATACTTTCTCAGTCTGATCAAGGTAGAGATTGCCATCCACAAGAATGAGTCCTGTGAAGTAGAATGGTTCTTCCAGTGCATTTCCTTCACTATTCTTTGGAATAAAACATTTGTAATTTCAGCCACTGAGACTATGAAACACTCTATGACTGTAATTTCTCAATAAATTTGAGGAGATTGCTTTTTAATAATAAAAAAAAAATGGAAGACAAGAAAATGGTAAAATTTTCAAGGTATTTATGTATTTATGAGAACAGCAACAAGTGGCACAGTTCAATACATTTGAAAATTATATTTATTTGCATTAACAAGAAAGAAGGCCAAGTAAGTGATTGCATCAACTTTTTTTTTTTTTTTTTTTTTTTAACGATGAGTAATTTTTTTTACAAGCAAAGAACTAAGAAAGAGTTCTGAATGACTGAATGAGTTTATAATATTTTCAATGAAAAAATGTCTTTTAAAACACTTTTTCTTAACTCCACACTCCTCCTTCCAACAAATTTTATGAGGACCATAATTTTAAGAGCTTCTTATATTAATCATATTCCTGTGTTATAGCCATAGGAAGTTGTTAACAAAGAAAAAAATGTTTGTACATGTTGTCTGTTTATTCAATATGTTTATTCATTATGTTGCACATGCTGATCATACCATATGTAGCCATGGTCTCAAATGCTATGGGTTGAAACTTACAATATATTATTATTTGACCATATTTAATGTTTTTCCATTGTCCTGCCTATGTTGCAACATCAAATATATCAATTGATGAAGGTATAACATATTTGCACAAATGTGTTACTGTGGTATACTATATGAGACACTGATCCTGTCTCCAAGGCAGACCATCTAGTCTTTTTACATTTGACTAATACAACCCTATAAACTCCAGTATATACATGACAGCACAGTTTTCAAAGGATCGTTTTGAACACATTGATTGTAGTATGTCTGGTGTGATGTATTGGCATTATACTTACAAGTTATAGCATCATGGTCCAAGCATTCATTCACCTGTCACAATGACATCTAATTTCATCATTTAATATGCATACACTATAATGCATTAGCAATCAATATGAAGCTATTCCAGAGATAATAACAAAGTTCCTTGACTGGCAACTGGTAACTCTAACTAGATTGTTAAAGAACACTCTTAGGCTGTTAATAACTTGAAGCATACATGTCAACTTTCTGTAACAAACTATCAAACAGTATGCCATTCTATTCTCCTATCTTATATCTGAAAGTCAGATGTTATGTCTCCTGTCCCAGCAATCGATGTAGTCTCCAGATTTGACAAGAGTTCACTGATCAGGATGCCAAACATGTGAACTGATTCAAGAAATGTGGAGAGGACAACATTCACTAAAATCTTCAAGCCTAAACTACCATGCTGGCATGATGAATATTTATTGTAGAGTTGAACATTGATAATATTTTTGAAGATTATTTAATCAAAGTTTTGTAATCTACAGTAGATAACATGGAAAAAACCACAATGTTGATGTTGGAGATATAGAAAGAAAAGTTGATCTCAGAGCAGTGATGTACAGAAAGAGTTGCTGTAGTGCACAAGGCCAACTGTTACCAAAGTGGAAATACATAACATTAGTATCCAGGGTAGTCATAGCAGCATCATATAGGCCACTGGGCAAAGAAATGTGCAGAGCCTATAGCATTTATTTATTGACAGCAAACCACAGCATGCATATTTTTATATTGGACTCCTAGATTCATGGAGCCTTTTGGTAACTGTTGAATGTACTCATGATTTAAGACAGCGCTATCAAGAATACACTGATGTTGAATCATTGCCGATATATTTTTAATTGACTTTGGAAAATTAATCTTATAACTTTTAATGTCATTTTTCTATTTTCTCAATTTTCATCTAAAAATAAGACCACTCAACTGATTAACATGAAGTTTCTCATCAAAACACAAATCTTTGGCCCACAAGGAAACTCATTCTGTCTTTTCTATCTCAACAACAGTGGCCTCTGTTCCTCAGAACTGACTATTCTGGTACTCGCTTAGTCTTTGTCCACCTGACTGAACTTGTCTTCCTCTCTTGTCAGCCATATTATGTCTGTTACTACCACCGTTGTACTAACAACTACACACCCTTCCTCAGTAGAATATCAATCCTTTGGAATTTCTGTAATGGCCAACTTGAAGTTGTTCCAGAACATCAGCCATATTGATCATACCAGTCATGTTGAGGCCATGGGCGCAAACCCTGCATTCAGACCAACCCAACAACAACAACAAACAAAACGATTACCTGAAAATGACAACAGAGTGCGAACCTTAGAGTCCCTAAATTGTTGGGTTCACAAAAAAGAATAGAAAATATTGGATATTTCTTCACTCAAGTTTGAAACATCAAATATAACTGAGTGGAAAATAGACATCGATAGTGTTAATACCTTTCTCAAGAGTATATATTCATCTGGAAACTGGAACACTAAAGTTTTGGATCAAGACCCTGAGAATTGTCTGTCACTGGTCCCATCCTTCATAATCGGAAGTTGCTACGTCTGAGGTACCAAAAATAACGTTTCTGGTTGATAGAGCCTGTAAAGGTACGCTCTGATTTTATCTCTTCGTTTTGCACTTTTCTGCCAGGAGTTATGTTTTCTTCAGTTCCACATTCGTGAGAGAAAAGCAAATTAGCCAAAATACGATGGGTGCCATAAAGGTAAGTAAAGCTCATGTATTTATTGATATATATATGTTTGTGCACGTATTTACGAAATTGTATTCAAATATGGGTAAAGTGGATCGAATCCACTTCACGCCTGCCAGGTTCCTATAAAATCAATGGGACGATGAATATTAGGAGATAAATGAAAAATTAATATAGCAGTTTTTTATTGTTTTTAAATGGCTATAATGGTTCTTCACGGATATCACTTTCTCTTGCTATATATATATAGAGATATAGATATATATAGTATAGACAGAATTACGTAAATATATGCAAACCAAAAGAAAAAGGTATTCAATAATATGCAGTTAATGATAATTTTCATTTATTTTGCCACCAGGGCTGATTCATCTGTATAAAATATGCTACAAAAAGTTTTACAGAACATGAAAAGATGTAGTTATGTAAAAAAATATAGTTATATAAAACGAGGGGTAGGGCAAGGACATAATATAATATGTATAATATATATATATATATATATATATATATATATGGGAGAATATACAAATAATAACAACAGACGAGGACAGGTGGTGTAAATAACAAAAGTATATATTAGTATGACGCTCGGGAATACGGAAAGTCTTTGACGTTTCGAGCTACGCTCTTCAACAGAAAGAATACGGAGACAAGGAGAAAAACACGGAGAAAAAAAATTGAATAGTGTTCAGTCAACGGTCAATCATAATATATATATATATATATACTAGTGATAGAAGTGTTTACTATATGTATATAATTTTATTGAAGAAATGTATAAGCTATTTAAAATGTGTATTATGATATGAGAAAAAGACATTCAAAATCTCTCACTCTCCGTATGTGTGTGCGAATATTTATCTACATCACTTGTTAGCCACAAATCAAATATAAATTCCTTTTTACATTTCTTTTCTTTCATATGCACACGCACACGCGCACACACATTTATTTATGTTCTGCACACTGATACGAAGAAAGCGGTGCCTTTCAAGTAGAAGTGTGTCCTATTTAACACTTAAGAACAGCTGATTACCAAGCTGTGCGAGTCAGTTTCAATCGAGTTTCTGGTCAAACCAAATGTGACAACAGTTCCCGCTAAGAACGCACTAAACAAAACTACAGTTGGAAACATTTAGCTTTTCCATTGTCAAGTGTGTTTGTACTTCTTTTATAAAATGGCGTGCAGTCGTATTTCTGCTGTTATCCGTTGTAAAAGTTCTTATATAAATGGATCACGGAGACTATCGACATCGAATCCGGTCCGAGCTGCGCTCAAGGTTAGTCGGAATTTTTTGTTTTGTGAGTTTTATTAAAAGAAAAATGGTTTGTCTTTGGTGATATCAAAATTAGAAGGAATATATTTGTACGTGGATGTTTATCAACACTAACCTCTTTCCAACCAACTTAGGTGACTGATTTTAAAAGATAGTTTGATTGTTGAGGGGGGAAAATTATATTTTCCTTTTTAACTTTATCACATTATTCAATGTTATGTCGGTGTTGTATGTGTTATATAAAAACATAAATTTCTTTTAGCATGTGCTTTTTGTTTCTGACTAATGAACAATTGACCGATACATATATACAGGGTGTGTACAAAGTCTGGGTACACTGAGTAAATAAAATTATAACATAAACAATTAAATATAAGAAATAATAATTTATTAAAGCATGTGTTAATCCCCATGTGGGTACATGGAGTAAATAAAATCATAACAAAATATAAGAAATAATAATTTCTTGAAGTATGTGTTAATCCCCATGTACCCAGACTTTGTGGACACCCTGTATGTATATATATAAATGTTAGGAAAGGTATTGGAGTCAACCAAGCCCTAAAGATACAGGTAATACCGAGTAAGTGCTGTATACCGACTAGTTTTGCCCCTGTCGTTGTAGCAACATGGGTGGGGAATATAACATAGGTCGTGTATTAGCGTGTGTAAAGAAAGAAAAGGGTAAAGAGACCAATGGCAAAGTTAGAATTATATTATATATACATAAAATATAATTCTAACTTTGCCATTGGTCTCTTTATCCTTTTCTTTCTGTATATATATATATATATGTATATGTATATATATATATATATATAATTTGTGAGAGAGCGTTTATATTTGATAAGCACTAATGCAGGTAACTCTCGGCCCTTGAGGCATTTTTGTAATTGTTTGCCGGTTAAAATACATTAATACATTCACACATATATTCATAATAGTATATACAAATTGTATTACATATATAACACGTAATAAAATATTCATAATAGACCTTCATGTTTTGAGTTCTCTCAAACCTGTGTGTGTGTGTGTGCGCGTGCATATATACATGTATATATATATATATATTATTAATTTTTCAAAATTGATTTATTTAGTTTGTACATTAAACGTGAAAATAGTTTTATATATATGCATATGTAAATGAAACTATGTGCCCAAAAAAGGGCTTCGTAGGTCTTATGTTACTCTAAGATAGAGACGATACATATTGAATGACTCCTTCGAAATCAGTCAACATTCTTGTAGAAGTTTAATAAACATGTATTGATCGAATAAATTGACATACCTACACAAGTGTGTTCCCACCGAATTTGGATATTTCTAATGAAATCCTTCAGTTTAATGTTAAATTGCCCCTATATATAATTCAACATAAATACATATGTATGCACATGTTTTATATATATATATATATATATATATATATATATATATATATATATATATATATATCATAAACTACAAATTATAGACCCCACCCGCCCACCGAATTTGATAACTTTGTGGAAAATGATACAGATTACGATTATATTGATGACATTTTTAAAAAATAATTTTCGTTGGAGTTTCGGATTATTCTTCTGCTTCGAGTATATTCCCACCATTTTCTGTGGGTTTAATATTTTCCCCTTTTTTTCTTTATCAGACTTTGATTGAACCCTCAATATTAGGTAATTTGCACTCCCCAAACTGTATTTCTGCAAGATGTTATTTCAAAATATGCAGGACACCAATTTGGACTTGTCTAATGTGTGTGTGTGCATGCATGAATCAGACCTTAAGTTAATTATTATCAGAAATATTTATTGTTAAATTGATGAGTCGTATAAAAATTAAATTGGAAATCGATGTTGCATTGTTTGTACTTTTTCTCAAGGACGGTACCGACTTAGTTTCGAAATATATTTGATATTGACCACCACGTATCATGCCGGGCCAACATGTCGATGAACCGGTCGTCTGTTTACATTGTATAACCGGCATGACCTTGCATTTTCAAGCGTTGTTTATATTTGTGTGTTTCTTTCAATTATATAAATATCCATGTAAAAATATTTCAGGCATTATTTATGTAAAAAAAAAATAAATTGTTTTTGTTTTCCGAGCAAAGTTTTATGGTTGAATGGGGAATCGGAATATGTAGCAAACCATCGAATTAGATGCAATAAAGCATCGTTTTTGTAGAAGACGAGAATAATGACAACTAGTCAATGATGTTTATCAGCGAAATTCTATAAAATTCACAAAACAATAAAACTGTTTTGAAATATATGGTCATGCCGATAAGTTGATTTGACCTTAGCTGTATTTAAACGTAAACAAACAGGAATTTTCTAAATCAAAAAGCTCAAACCATTTTCTGTAGTTTACTTTCTGATTAAATACTTCGTTTTAGATTATAATCGAGTAAGAGGACAACTTGAAATTGCGAATCGGTTTCGATTTCTGGCAGTAGCTGTGGCGGAATTCTGCATTAACCCGTTAAGTCTCAGAGTACTTAAATTTCTGAATATTACTTTTAAATTTTTACAGATGGTTGAAAATAGATTAGAATGAAAAAATTAATTATCAAAACTCCTTTACTTCAAGTAGAAATTGAAACACTCAGTGTCCAAGAAATAGGACACTGAGACACTGTGATATAGCTTATTTAATGTTTTCATTTAGTGTCCTATTTGTAGGACAGTGGGACTTAATGGGTTAAGCACCTCATATAACTCCTCATAACGTTTTTATTCTTTGGAATTTTCAACAAATTTTTGTGAATTTACGTTCTACACTGGGGAGTTCATACGATTATACAAAAAAAAAATGCGAGTGATTTAAGGGCTGTTTAGCTGTTGTTTTAGCACATCTCTCGACCACTTGATAACTTTGTTTCACTTCACTTCTGAATGTTCTAGGAAAATGCGAACTTCACGATTTCCATTTACCTCCATTTAACCTTTGGTTTTGAAGTCAAATGAAAACTGTACATGGCTAATTAGTAGACTTTAGGAAATACCAACCGTACAGGTGCAATTCGTATTTCTAGCTTCTCTTAAATAACTTGATCCATTTAGATGTGGTAACTGTAAAGTTTAGCAATCAATCAAGGGAATTTGTACATTATCCATCGACCTGCTAGAAGATGCAATCCATGTCACCCTATCTTCTGGGGAAAAATTATATACAATATATATATAATCATCATCATCATCATCATCGTTTAACGTCCGCTTTCCATGCTAGCATGGGTTGGACGATTCGACTGAGGACTGGTGAACCAGATGGCTACACCAGGCTGCAATCTGATTTGGCAGAGTTTCTACTGCTGGATGCCCTTCCTAATGCCAACCACTCCGAAAGTGTAGTGGGTGCTTTTATGTGCCACCGACACGAAGGCCAGTCAGGCGGTACTGGCAACGGTCACGCTCAAAATGGTGTACTTTACGTGCCACCTGCACAGGAGCCAGATATCCATTGAAATAAATTAACACCAGCCGGAGACACACATAACACACAACACAAACAGTAATATAACAAAAGACTGCATGACCACTTTGTAGAAAAAGGAAAGAAACTGACACAGTACATACAATACGTGGAAGAGTTTGCACACTCTCAACAACAGAAAAGAACACACAACACCATTTGAGCGTGGACGTTGCCAGTGCTGCTGGACCGGCTCCTGTGCAGGTGGCACGCAAAAAAACACCATCCCGAGCATGGCTGCCGCCAGCACCGCCTGACTGGCCCTCGTGCGGGTGGCACGCAAAAGCACCCACCACACTCTCGGAGTGATTGGAGCCATCTGGTTCGCCAGTCCTCAGTCAAATCGTCTAACCCATGCTAGCATGGAAAGTGGACGTTAAACAATGATGATGATGAATGTTGCATACATTCCAGCAACACTGTGGCTTAGCAGGTGATGCAGTAGAAATTTGCCTGAAACTACTTGTGGCAGACGCCCCCCCCTCCCCAGGTGAGAAGTGGGCTTTCAAACACCCAACTTTTATATTTTATGATTTCACCTTTCAAACATCCATCTTGCGATCCTATTCATTCAGTTTAATTATTAATTATTTTCTCAATATACATCCTTCTGCCCATTGTTTTTTTAGATCTAATCATAATGTGTTTATAATTTGCTGCTAACTTTCATATCCATCACCCACCCAACTGGTAACAAAAACCACTCAGTTCTGTTTTGAAAGTGAGTCACCCAATTAAATTTAAATGTTTATTCGTTGAACTGAATTATATGATATCATATCATATTATATTACATGTACCATCACAATTTTAATTCAGTATTTATAACAGCTGTTCAACAAATGGGAATGTGAAACTCTGAGTAACAGTTCTGTGATAATTTTGCAGTTTAAATAAAAGCATATTGTTCTACCTTTAGTAATTGAGTACTATTTTTTTCCACCTTATTTTGCATTTATGTGCTTCCTCATGAATATTTATTCTTTTGCTTGTTTCAGTCATTTGACTGCAGCCATGCTGGAGCACTATCTTGTTGGGTTTTAGTTGAACAAATCGACCCAATGATGTATTTTCTGAAAGCTTAGTACTTAGTCTATCAGCCTCCATCACCGAACCGCTAAGTTACAGGGGACATAAACACACCAAACAGAAACACAAAGACGCACACATATCTATACATATATATGTTCATCATCATCGTCGTTGTTCAACGTCCGCTCCCCATGCCAGCATGGGCTGGACGATTTGACCGAGGACCGGCGGACCAGGAGGCGACACCAGGCTCCAATCCGACTTGGCAGAGCCTCCATAGCTGGATGCCCCTCCCAACGCCAACCACTCTGAGAGTGTAGTGGGTTCCCCCACATGCCACTGGCACGAGGGCCACATTCAAAATGGTGCATCTCACATGCCACCCGCACAGGAGCCAGTCCATCGGCACTGGCAACGATCTCGCTCGAATGTCTTTTTGCGTGCCACTGGCACAAGTGCCAGGAAGGTGACGTTGGTAACGATCACGCTGGTGCTATTTACATGCCACCGGCACGGAAGCCAGACAGCTGCTCTGGCAACGATCACGCTCAGACGGTGCTCTTAGTGTTCCACTGGTACAGGTGCCATCATGAGTTCGCTTTCGCTTGCCCCAACAGGTCTTCGCAAGCCGAGTTTAGTGTCCAATAAATGAATGTTACGCGTAAGTGGGCTGGCTACATCCCTGGCAAAGGCCTTGGATTTTGGTCTCACTTGGCCTGCCGGGTCTTCTCACGCACAGCATATTTCCAAAGGTCACGGTCACAAGTCATTACCTCGGTGAGGCCTAATATATAATTTTTTCCCATAAGAAAATTCATTTCATGTTAGGAGTGGCTGCTTCCCAACCACCTGGTTCCAGGTTCAGCCCCACTACATGACACCTTGGGCAGGTGTCTTCTACTATAGCTTCGGGCCGACCAAAGCCTTGTGAGTGGATTTGGTAGACGGAAACTGAAAGAAGTCGTCGTATATATATATTTGTGTGTCTGTGTTTGTCCCCCCCCCCCTCCCACCACCATCGCTTGACACTGATGTTGGTGTTTACGTCCCAATAACGTAGTGGTTCGACAAAAGAGGCCGATAGAATAAGTACTAGGCTTACAAAGAATAAGTCCTGGGGTTGATTTGTTCGAAAGAGGGTGCTCCATCATGGCCACAGTCAAATAACAAACAAGTAAAAAGAATATATATATATATATATATATAAATTTAAAGAATGGAGTAAACGCATATTATAACTGCATACTTTTATTCCGACATATGTTTCGAAGAATTACAATTTATGCGATCCATAGGAATCGGTGATGTTAAAAATGTAAACTTCTCCTCAGGGAAAAGTATGAGAACCAGCTTAAATGTAAGACATTATAATCGAATATGAGAACTATAGTTAGAGAAGGTTATAACGTAATTCATTTGAAAAAACCGTTAGAGAATAGGACGCTACCAGATAGTCCGTTGGACAAGAAGTGAAGAAGAGAAAAGAAAAAAGAAAAAAAGGGGAAGGAAAATTCAGAGTGTAGAATTGTAATTCTTCGAAACATATGTCGGAATAAAAGTATGCAGTTATAATATGCGTTTACTCCATTCTTTAAATTTATATATACTCAAATACCCAAAATATCAAGGAGTTTCTACCTCATAAACAGGAGTTACACCACGGTTATTTTGTGATCTTTGCTACCCCGGTACCTATTAACCAATTTATTTTATCCGAGATATTTTTTACTTGGAGAAAATAAATACATATAATAATATATATATATGTATATAGGGGAGAATTCACAAAAAAAAAAAAGACGAAGACAGGTGATGTAGACAACAAACAGATGTATTAGTTTAACGCTCGCAGTCTCTTTTGCCACTAAATTATGTGATATATTGTGTATTTTAGTTATCATTAATCAAACTGTAAAGGTAGCAAAAATGGCCTAATTTCAGAAGGGTATAACTAATTTTTGTAAGAAAAATGAATAATTTGTCTACTGCATAGCAAATTTATGAAACCCTTTTAGACTTGTCTTTGTTCTGTATGTAACAAATGTGTTCCTATGGTGTTTACAACTAAATATTGCTTTATAAATATTTAGTTTACTACTAAATCTTTATCTAATAACTACTTATTAAACATAGCTTTTAGCTAGATTTGTCAGATTATTTTTTTAAATGTACTGCTATAGGGACTTATTTCATTCATCAACACCCTTCACAAAAAAGAAAAAAAAAATGAACAAATTCACAACAATGAATTATCTTTGTTATAGAGCTAAAAGTATCTTGTTCCTACAGATGCTAGAGCTTACAATATTTTCACAATCTTCAGAGTAACCCACTTTACCACATATTCTTCCTAAAAACCAAGTCTGCTTCACAAAGGATGGACTTACTCTTCAGAGCCAGAAAAATATATCAGTCTTGAGCAGTTACTAAGTTCATACAATAGGCAGATTTGCTTAACACTAGAAAACTATATCTGTCCTCCACACATATTCTAGAGCACATTAAAAAAAAAAGGTATCTATCTGAGAAGCAAGCCTTTTGTTAGTATCACTCTGAATATTTGCCTACCATTCCTTCTCTCTATTCATTTCTCTTAATTCATATTGTCTCACTGAAATATTTCCCAATACTTTCTAAGCAATGGATTCTCATGCAGTTCCTTTTCCTTACAACTTTAGCCTTGCAAATAATTCAAATTACGAACATTAAAACACATAAATTTTATCCACTTTTCCAGCCTAGAAGAGTTTTAAAAATGCTGCTCTCTTCATTAAATTTGTGAAAAACAACTAACCCCGAAATACCTTCATTTTGTGATTTCTAAATCTCTAACAGGGTGAGAGATTTAGAAATCTCTCTGAAATTTATCATTGATCACTCTACAAAACTTAGCACTCTCATAAATATCATTATACAGCAAGTAGTTTGTGAGAAAATTGTCATTTGGACTGATAATTGCCTGCAAATGAATAATAAAAAAACGACAATGAATATAACTTGTAACTTTACATCTCTATAAGAACACCATATATGCTACCATTAAAGTACAATTTATACACAATAATGAAATTATTAAAACTGAAAAAAAGTTACTGTTGGTATATATTCACATATTCATGTGTGTGTATGTATATTTGTACTGTTTTCTTCTTCATTATAGGTTGGTGATGCTATCCCCAGTGCCAGTCTCTTTGAACACAACCCTAACACCAAACTGAATTCTAGCGAACTGTTTGGTAGTGGAAAGCATGTTATTTTTGGTGTACCAGGTGCATTTACTCCTACTTGTTCAGAAGTAAGTTGCTTCTTGTTTATTTTCTAGAGATCTGATAGCTTAAAGGATGTATGTAATATGGGGTAAATTGGCTCCAAGATTAAAATACTTGACTGCTGACTGGCTTCAAGTTTAACTCTTACTAGTGCCTCTGTGCAATATACCTAACTCTACTTGTTCCAGTTGGCTGAATGTTATTCTCCATATTTTGTCTCCACTCTTTGACTAATCATTGCCATTGTTAGTGCACCAGTTGCTGCTCATATGGTGTTTACAGTGCTCTTAGTGCCCTATATACTAAATCAATTGAAAATACTTAAGGAACCACTGAACCTTGCAACCTTTAATGTCAGAACTTTGTGTCAAGTTGTTTAGAAAACTGATTTCACTCCCAGACAACATTTATGGACTCAATTTTGTTTATATTTGCAAAATAAAATTGTTGCTAGGGTGTATGTGTGATGTGTCCTTGCCTGCTATAAGCTTTTAAGTGAAGAGCTATATCTGTAGTGTTATTTCCATTTCCAATTAACAGCCAAGCCTTTTGCTATTTTGTTATTGTTAGGAAAGACATGAATGTTACAACTGTCACAAGATATTTCATTGAAAATCTTGATCTTCATATACACCTGATGAAGTCAGTAATAGAGAAAATTATGCAGCAAATTGTTGTCATTAAGCATCTAGTATCACAGATACAGTGTAGTAGTTTGCATGTAACTAATAGCACTATAACTGATTTTGATTAAGTATAGTTCTGTGATTCAAACCTTACATTGTTTGATCTGATGTTTCATCTGTAAATAAAACTAATTTTGGATCGCATAAGGAAGAAGTGTCGCTCTTAATGTGAAGTGTTAAAGTACTTGAATATTTGTGGTGTTTGATGACTTTTGGCCTAGATTTTAATCCCGCACATGCATTTTACCAGTAAATAAGGCTGAGATTAGGATCCTGTTCAAGAGAGTAATTATCATATGAGCAATTAATCTTATCTATACATTTACAATATTCACAATTGCACTTGTTATTATTGTTTATCCCAGGATATTTATATGGTTGATGAGTGGATTCAAACTAGGAGACTGTATTTCTAAACTAAGAGTAATAATATCCTTAGTCACTTGGCTAAAAGCACATAACTACTTTTGATTTAGAAATGAAAGTTCCTATTTTGAATCCTGTTTGTACCCAAAAATATGTTACCTAATACCCACAGTGGTTTACTTGATAAGAAAATGACTACCTTTTAATTTTCCAATAAAGGTTGAATAATAAAATATAAGAGTTGTTGAATCGTGTCTGGACCTTATGCATACTCAGAAAGAAGATTCTTTGTGTGAAAGTGAATCAAACCATTCAGAACCTAGAACAGATGCAAATGTAAATACACACTCTGAAGATTAAATTCATAGTCCAGAAAATTATTATCTTATTAACAAATCATTTCAGGCATTTAATGAAATATCATGCTGCTTAATCCTATGGGAACTAAGGTAGGGTCTAGATCAGCAAACCAGAAAAATAGTGGTCTATGTACACACTTTAATACACATATCATCATCATCAGCATCATCATCATCATCGTCGTTTAACGTCCACCTTCCATGCTAGCATGGGTTGGACGATTTGACTGAGGACTGGTGAAACCGGATGGCAACACCAGGCTCCAATCTAATTTGGCAGAGTTTCTACAGCTGGATGCCCTTCCTAACGCCAACCACTCAGAGAGTGTAGTGGGTGCTTTTACGTGTCACCCGCACGAAAACGGCCACGCTCGAAATGGTGTCTTTTATGTGCCACCCGCATAAGAGCCAGTCCAGGGGCACTGGCAACGATCTCGCTCGAAAACCCTACAAGGCCAGTCAGGCGGTATATATATATATATATATATATATATATGTCTGTACGTATTGTCGTCGTCGTTTAACGTCCACTTTCCATGCTAGCATGGGTTGGACAATTTGACTGGGGACTGGTGAAACCAGATGGCTACACCAGGCTCCAATGTGATTTGGCAGTGTTTCTACAGCTGGATGCCCTTCCTAAAAGCCAACCACTCAGAGAGTGTAGTGGGTGCTTTTACGTGTCACCCGCACGAAGGCCAGTCAGGCGGTACTGGCAAAGGCCACGCTCATCTCGCTCGAGAAACCTCATGTGTCACCCGCACATGAGCCAGCCCAGGGGCACCAGCAATGATCCCGCTCGAAAATCCAAGAACCCCACACAAGAGCCAGTTCAGGGGCACCGGCAACGATCTCGCTCGAAGAAATTTCATGTGTCACCAGCACAAGAGCCAGTCCAGGGGCACTGGCAACGATCTCGCTCGAAAAACCTCATGTGTCACCCGCATAAGAGCCAGCCCACGGGCACCGGCAACAATCCCGCTCGGAAGATTTCATGTGTCGCCCACACATAAGCCAATCCAGGGGCACTGGCAACGATCCTGCTCGAAAGACTTCATGTGTCGCCCGCACATGAGCCAGTCCAAGGGCACTGGCAACGATCCCGTCCCGCTCAAGGCATTTCATGTGTCACCCACACAAGAGCCAGCCCAGGGGCACCGGCAACGATCTCGCTCGAAGAAATTTCATGTGTCACCAGCACAAGAGCCAGTCCAGGGGCACTGGCAACGATCTCGCTCGAAAAACCTCATGTGTCACCCGCATAAGAGCCAGCCCAGGGGCACCGGCAATAATCCCGCTCGGAAGATTTCATGTGTCGCCCGCACATGAGCCAGTCCAGGGGCACTGGCAACGATCCCGCCCGAAACATTCCATGTGTCGCCCACACACGAGCCAGCCCAGGGGCACCGGCAACGATCTCGCTCGAAAAACCTCATGTGTCACCCGCACAAGAGCCGGCCCAGGGGCACTGGCAACGATCCCGCTTGAAAGATTCATGTGTCGCCCGCGCATGAGCCAGTCCAGGGTCACTGGCAACGATCCCGCTCGAAAGATTTCATGTGTCGTCCGCACATGAGCCAGTCCAGGGGCATAGTATACATTTATTAAGAATAATTCATTCAAAATATGCTAAACGTTTTGATGAGATTCAAAGCACATATTTCTTGCTATCTCTGCAAATATGTACTATTTAATATGATTTATGATAAAAACATATTAACTTTTGGGATCAATGAAATAAGTACCAGTTGAGCACTGCAGTTGATGAAATTGACCAGCCCTCTCCTCCAAAATTTCAGACGTTGTGCCTTTATTATTATTATTATTATTATTATTAGAAAGGATTATTGTTATTATTCAAAAGGATTATTATTAGATATGTCGAAGGTAGTGAATTGGCAGATTCATTAGGGTATCACAAAATACCTTGGGCTGTTTGTCCTGGCTCTTTCCATTCTAAGTTCAAATGCTGCTGAGATCACCTTTACCTTTCACCTTTTCAGAGTTGATGAAATAAATTACATCTGATTCTTCTTATACCAAATATTTCACCTAGTTCATTAGTAATTTGTCGCTCATGCTCACTAACCAACATCTATGTCCAATGGAACCTTCTCACCTCATATCTTTCCAGCATTCACAAATCTTCCAAGAAGCCCTCTGAGTATTTGAAAAAATTTATTTTTATAGGTGTTCTTCCCATTAATTATTTTTGTACATCTGCTACATGTGGTGGCCTTGTCCTGCAGCTTTCCTATGATCCCACTATATCTCTTCTCTTGTACATCCAAAGTTTACATAGGACACATGGCAAAAATGGTGATTGATTTGGAAGATCCTAAAGTAAGTGCCCTAAGTATTTAAGCTGATCACTCTCAATGCTGCACACCAGCATGCATGAGGATGTTGAAGTCCTGTGAACTCAACAAACAAGGAATATATATATATATATATCTTAATCTTTATACCTACATCCCCTCCCACACATACATGTGCACATACATTCATGTGTGTGTGTGTGTGTGTGTATATTAATAGATAGATATAGTACAGGCTACATATGTTCCTTGCAAGGAAGCCTCTACATAGTCACTCAACCTGCAAGAAGTGCATCCAAATCTTCCTGAAATACTACTGTAAGCCCTATATTATACATATTAGTAGCTCGCTTGGTTGAGCCGTTAATAATTAGGTTTCTTTGCAAATGATACAGTGCAGCACTGGTGGTTGGGATGTCAGTTTTTCACCCTTTAGCCACAAAATAATCAACTATGGCCAACTGCTTTATTGCTGAATTAATGATAGCTTATATAGTTTTTATGATCTGAAAAATCTTTAGCTAACATATAGTGATACATGTAAAATAACATATACTTTTGATTTTGCAGTCTCATTTACCTGGTTATATTGAAAAACATAATGAACTCAAGAAGAAAGGGATTGTGTCTATCAACTGCGTGGCAGTCAATGATCCATTTGTTATGAAAGCTTGGGGTGAAGCCCATAATGCAACAGGAAAGGTGAGCCTTTGATTCTACTTGGAATGGCATCTGGAGTAAGACAATAGTTACATATTTTTTTCTTTAAAATAGTATAATCATTTCCAGATATAGGTTATGATATCACACCATCTTTTGGGAGGCTTCACTGGACTGGGGTTTCCAATTTTGTGGTAAGTTTCAGGAACTTAAAAGTTTTTGAGCCTTATACCAATGTAACAATGGTTAGTACTGCCAATGTCAGATTTACTTTCATATGCTTTAAGGTTGAATAAACTAAATGAATAGTATAAAGGATTGATTTAATCACCAATATCAGCCTCACACAAGTTTGATTTTGTGCTAATATAGATGGTCATGTGATGCGTAAGGATGAGGACAGCTGTGTGAAGATGATCCCAGTGGAGGGAACCTGTAGAAGAGGTAGACCCAGGAAGACATGGGACGTGGTGGTGAAGCATGATCTTCGAATGTTGAACCTCACAGAGGCAATGACAAGTTACCGAGACCTTTGGTGGTATGCCATGCTTGAGAAGACCCATCAAGCCAAGTGAAATCGTAGTCATGCTGATGCCAGTGTCGTGTAACTGGCACCTTTTACATGCCGTGGGCAGTGACAAGTGATCAAGGCCTTTGGCAATCTACTATGCTTGAAAAGACTTGTCAAGCCAAATGAGATCATTGTCATGATTGATGCTATACAAGTGGCACTTATGCCAGTGGCATGTAAAAAAACCCAGTACACTCTTGGAGTGGTTGGCATTAGGAAGGGCATCCAGCCATAGAAACCATGCCAGATCAGAGTGGAACCTGGTGCAGCTCCCCAGCTTACTAGTTTTCAGTCAAACCATCCAACCCTGCTTGTATGGAAAATGGGCATTAAATGATGGTGATGATGATAGGGAATTATTTTGCTTTAGCTCAGATTCATTCTTATTCCTGGTAGGATTTATGTGGGTAGCAGGTTACTACATGTAACCTTAGGTATCCATAAGTTTTCAACAGTCTTTCATGTGCTTAGAACCCACCTGATAATCCTTACTGTCCCTAAGAGACAAACTCTCTGTAGGAGCTTTACTGGACATTCTATTTCAATCTCCTTCAGCCATTTGTCTATATCTTTGTTCCTAATGCACCAATTATTATAGGTACAACCTTTACTGTTCATATGCTCCAAATTCTTTCTATTTCAAATTTTAAGGGATTGTATTTTCTTTGTTTTTCTTCTTTCTTTACAATCTTAGAATTAAATGGGCATGATGGGTTGATAAGTAGCTTTGCTTTTCCTTATCTATAATCATTATATTTGGTCTATTATTCAACATGTTTTTAAAATTTCAGATACGAATGTTGGCAGACATACAAGCAGAATTTACAAAGGTAAATTTCATTTTTAGTTTTTTTTTTTTTTTGTCAGTGTTACCTTCTTAGTGTTTTTTTTTTTTGTCTTCATTTTCATCAAGTTCATGATTTTGTCTCTCATGAGTTACTATATACACTATTATTGAAATGATGGTGATTAACAGTTGGAATCCTTAAGGATGGGAGTTAATACATTGCTTTCACAAAATATCCTGTCTATATTTCATTGCAGTTCTCTCTTCATATCCATTCTTCTTGGTGCTTGATTTGTTGAGCATTTAACTTCATCTATGAAACCTACTTTATTTGTAAGCAGCAAACATCACTAACAGATAGTCTCTTTATTTCTCTCCAAGCTATACTTAAAATTATCGCTGAATTCAGTTCTGCAGCTGATCAGAAATAGTGCTTGTATCATCCCCATATTAACCTGTCTGTAACTAAGTTGACCAGGCCATTAAGAGTTAACTGTTTTGCTCGAAGTCACACTTGTGTGTTCATAGCTCAATGAAAGTACTATGAAACTGCCCCACTGTAATTCACTCTATTTATAACTGCCTCAAATATTTGTGCTTAGATCTTTCATCTTTTTAGTATCAATGAAAGTTAGTTCCAGTAAAATAGCTCAGTTGGTTACATTTCCACCCTCTTGAAAATTTGCCATCTTCTTTGGCAAAAAATATGAGTTCCATATTTTATTAGAAGTTTCATTTTTAGAAAGACAAGTTTTAGCATCTCACTTTTTGTCTACTATAAATCTGAAGTTTTATATCTATATAGGTTATTTGTCCAAGTAATAATATTAAAATTGAAATTGAAATATTAACAGTTTGAACACTGAAAACCTTCTAGAATTTACTATCATCTCTCAGCATGCTGGTCAGCTTTGTCTTCTGCCAGAACTGATAAAATACATACCAATTGTGTACTTGTTGCTCTCTGGTATAAATTTTTTATCTTGAGCTAATATAATAAACATTTAACATTGAACTAAAGAAAAAGCAGTAAGATTAATGTGGCAGATCAGTTTTTCATCCCTCCACAATAAAACTGGCCTTGTGTTTAGTAAATAAATATTCATAGTCATCATTCTTATTATTCTTCTTATTACATTTTAGGCTCTTGGTCTTGAGATCGACCTCTCAGCAGTGCTAGGAAATGTTCGATCAAAGCGGTAAGTCTATAGCATAAACCTGTGAAAGCTTCATCTAAAAATAGTCTCATTTCCTTTCCTTGTAACACACCACCACACATCTCTTTTTATTCTACCAATGTTCACTCCAGGACAAACTATTATACCTGACACACATTGATTTAGAAAAGGCCTGTCAGATCATACACCATTTTGTGGCAGTCAAAGAAGAATAGTTTGTGTGCTTTTGTGCAAGCCATGTATAGGACTGCTGTTAGTAAACTGAGGGTAATGAGTTCAGTGAGAATTTAGTATGCTGGTAATTGTCCAGTTTTCAGTTCCTCGTCTCTATTTTTTATAATAATAGAGTAGTTTATGGGAATTCCTGTTTGCTGATAATCTAGTTATGATAGCAGGATCTAGAATCAAGAAGCTTAATTATCTGTTCAGCAAAGATGAAGGTCTTTAATTAATATAATGGAAAACAAAGCATTACATGTACCAGTGTGATGTGTACCCTGTGCAAACAATGGGCACACAAAGGTTTTAAGTGGGATCCCTCAGAGATAATAGGATGATGCACAGTAGTAGCAGTAATAATGCCTTTCAAATGTACAGAAGGTTTATTTGGAGCAGTAGGCAGCTTCTATTGCCTCAGGGATCTAATCAGCAGTGGAAGTAGTAGTTACAAAAGTATAGTAGCTTGAGCAAGATCAATGGGGAAATATTACCTATGTTGGCATCAAAGGGCTTCTTTCTCTGACTGAGGATAGGTTGTATGGTGCTTGTATTTGTAGTGCAATATTTCAATATCACAAGACATCAGCACAGCTTATAGAGGATATACGAAAGCTGGAAAGAGGTGAGATAGTCATGCCCTGCTGATGTACAATGTTAATTTGCATGAATGTTAGAGCACAAATACCTAAGAGAAAAACTAGGCCTTAGATGTATCAGCTGTAGTGTGCAAAACAGGGCTGTATTGGTACAAGTATGTGATGGACATGAAGAATGATGAGTGAAAAAGTGTTAAACCATGCAAGAAAGAATCTGGAAAAGTAGGCAACCAAAAATGTACAGAAATTGAGAAGTCTTAGTTCAAGATGCAGGGCCCTCACAAAGATAAAGGGCTGCAAGTGCTGTGTTGAAACCAGTCAGTCCCACCCACCTATGCCAACTTATAAAACCAGATGTAAAAATGTTGCTGTTACATTCCACTCATGCTGACACAGACCCATCTATCCTTGTGTATCTGATTACATTATCAAGATACCTTATAATTCCAGAAATTTTGGTATCAACAACTGTTATTGTGTGGCTGAGCTTCTTCAGGCTTCATTACTTTAAGTACAACCTAAAGAAGTTGTGTATTCTTAAACTCTATAGCTGTCCATCAGTATGATTTGGAGCAGCTTATTTTTCAGAGCTCTCAAAACTGTAACAATTAAGTCTGTTCTAGATGCCCATACTGATATTTCTTATCAAGTCATACCTCAATTCCTGTTCATCAATCACTACATTCACCTCTACCCCCATCTTTAACCATCTGGTACTCTCCTTCCACATTCTTGTAACCATTTTCACCTTATCTACCCTCTTGAGGGTTTTGTTCTTGCACCCTATCACTACCATCTTAACTTTTTTCCTGGATACTCCATCCACCCCTGGAGTAGCCATATATCTCTGTAGCAAGACAGCTCTGCTTGCCCCTGGCCTAAAATCACCTCTCTACCCTCTCAAATACTCCTCTCACTTAGTTGAAAGGGCTTTTCCCTTGTCTCCCTTCCTGTCTTGCAAGTTATTTGGCAACCCCACTAGGGCCAATTGCACCCAATACACACTGTAAAGTGCTTGGCTGGGAAGAGTATCTAGCTTAGAAACCATGCCAAAACTGACATGGAGCACAAGGCAGCCTTGTGACTTACAGGATCCAGTCAAATTGTCCAACCCATGCCAGCATGAAAAATAGATGTTAAATGATGATGACTATTGTGACTTCTTCATTTGAAAACATGAGACCAGGTTCAATGTTGCGGAAGTATTTTCTGGACTTGAGTGAGAGGTGTAAGATAGCCCTTTCCTTTGTAGTTATCTCGAGACTCAGATTCATTCTTTTATTTGTAAGCCTTAGTGCTACCCACAAATATAAACCATCCGTGATAGTAACTTAGCTGCTGACTGTTTCTCTTTTCTGGTTTTTCTCACGATCTTTGAACAAGGTGCCTCTCTTTGATGTCCCTGTATGTTACATATTCTAATTTCATTCATTTACTGAGTACTGTGATCTTTCTTTTGCACACATACACAAAGATCATAATGAAGATGAATTTATATACACACCCTTTTCTTTATTTTTACACCATCATTAGACTGTGGCCATGTTGGGGCACCACCTTAAAGAAATTTCAGTCAAATGAATCAACCCCAGTTTTTTTGTGTATATTAATTTCTGTTTTTGCAGGTATGCCATGGTTGTTGAGAATGGTATTGTCAAGCACCTACTTGTAGAGCCTAGTGGAATAGAATTAACTTGCAGTGCAGCCAATAAACTGATGAGTGAAATTTAAAGATTCTTTTCAAGAGAAAATGTGAGATATGAACTAACTACCTAAACATAGCAAAAAAAAAAAAAAAAATTTTAAACCAAACCAGTCTCAGTGAAGTGTTTTGTATTTTGGCCACTGACTGGGAAATGTTTGTCACATTAAAAAACTGTTTTGTAGAGTTAGTTTTAAAAAGATTTTATTCTGAAGTTAATTTCTAATATTTGTACAAATAAAAGGGATAAAATATTTTTTGTATTTTTCTTCCATAATTTGTTGAAGTATTTCTTTTATGAATTTTGTACTCAGATCACCATATTTATGATGAACAATTCTACAAATAAAAATGCATGATAATGAGAGTGCTTAACTTTCAATGGGCTCTCTTAATTGATAACTCTACAGTAAGCCTTCGCACACAGCCTGCAAAGTTGTACAATCAGTCAATTGCTTATTTTCTTAGGTTAGTATCAAAATGGATAAAACCGACTGAGAACCCCCTTGGTTCTCTGGTACAAATTTCCTGTTTTAGAGTCGTCCACATGAAAATTTCCAAACATTAACCTAAATGAAAATTAAGAGTTATAAAAGGAACCATCTGCTCTGTTTTTGACATATGCTTGCCCTGTAAGTATGGAAAAAGTGGACATTAGATGATGATGATTTGGTACTTATTTTATTGTCCCTGGAAGGATGAAAGGCAAAGTCAACTTCGGCTGAATTTGAATTCAGAACATAAAGACAGACAAAATGTTGCTAAGCATTTTGCCTGCTATGTTAACAACCCTGCCAGCTTTCCACCTTAACGACAATAGTCATGGAAGGGCTCAAGTCCAGTTCTACTATAATCTATTTCTCTAACTACTGCTCTTAGTTGAAACCACTTATTTTTCTTAATCCCTAAAACTATTTCACTTGTTATCAATCTGTCATCCATTTATACTGTTCTCTCCACTCACACTACAGTTGTCACCCACCAAATTATCTCCCACTCTTATACACAACACTTGCCTCTTCTTTCCCAACTTGTAAAGCTTCTCTTTTAACTATTTGATATTGCTCTTTTTAGGCCTGCCTTTTATCTTTTATGGATCTACATTAATATTTAGACACCACATTACCATAGTCAGGCTTGAACCTTGCTCCAGTCACAGATTTAATTTGTAGCTTTCAACAGGTTGTCGTGTAGAACCTCCAATTCCTTATACATCACCTAGAATTTCTCTCAACCTCTGTTTATAAGAAATTTGTTTCAATTTCTATGCTCTCTTTCTCAGTCCAACCAGCACTTACCCTGAGGTCACTAATCATTGGTACTGAGTGTTACACTATTCACAGAAGAAAAAATATTTACAACCAACAATCATGTTTTCTGGGGAGAATGAAACCTGAGACTTAAACCTTTACCTGATTAGAAGGTGACCGAGTGACTGGTTGGTTTTTCTGAAGTTTGTGTTAGACTGTTTGCATTACAAAACTCTAAAAACCTCATTTCTCAAACCATATCTACCATCTTGGTGCTGCCCAACCTTCCCATTGAATTCACAGACAAGACAATCCTGTCGTTTGTTATCAAATTGGTTCACTGGAAGTTCTCAAAAGAACTGTAATACATATTCAGTGACAACAGTTCTTGCTGATGCTTTACCAACACTTAGTTTAAAATATTTTACATTGCCCCGTCACTTCTAATTTTTCAGTCGCCAGTAAACCTATGCTGCCTAAACCAGTATTGTTATCTACTCAGAAGAATTTGTACTAAGTAAGGATATGGCTGTGTGATCAAGAAGTTTGCTTCTAACTATATTAGCTCAGGTTCAATCTCACTGCATGACACTTTGGGCAAATATCTTTTACTGGTGTGTGTGTGTACGTACGTCTCAACCTCATCACACAAGCAGTGTTATTCATTTCTAGTCTGGCAAATAGGAAAATATTACCTTGCTTGGAAATGGGAAAGGCACGTGGCTGTAGAAACTCTGCTTAAAATTCTGTCTCACCCAAGCAAGAATGGAAAAGTGGACATTTTTTGCTTGATGAGTTTTGCTCGCATGCAGCACAGATCTGTCTACCTTTGTTCTAGTGTCTCTATAATCTCAGACATACCTTTCAATGTATCCACAATGACAGTTGCAGTACTGAAGGGTTTTTCTCTCTTTTCCCCAATAAAAATAGCACTTGAAGTCTGTTTTCTACACCTGAAAGAATATATGCAATTTTTTGATGGTCAAGGCATTCTTGGCCAGGTCTCCACCTAACCCCACTAAACATTCACAACACTAGTATAGAGTTAGTTTTGTATATGCAATCAGGATTTTAAATTGAGTTAGATATTTTCATGATTTTGGCATTATTTTGCTAGTTAGATACCCTCATTAAAACCTCTTCAGAATATAGAATGGTTGTGTTTTATCAACGAGTCAGTTTCGAGGTACTGCTCTCCTGGATGGGTTACCTTTATTGCAGCTTGAGAAATCCATGTCTTTCCAGTAAAGACTTTCAATTACAGCCTACAATACTTAATATTGTTAGGCACAACTGTATATTAGAGAGAATGAATAGAGGAGTCCTATAAGAGAAAGGTATGTAAGCAGGAGATAACAGAGGGAGTGTATGACAAAGAACAGCAGGGAGTGAAAGGGATACATGGAGAAAAGAGAAAATGTAATAAGGGGGATATATGCTGACCAAGAATGAATTCAAAGTTCTAGCATAAGTGCATAAGTTAGCAAGACATGAGATGAAGTCAAGAAGACAAGGATATGACATGAGAAAAGGGACATAGAATATGCATACCACCTGAGAATATAACTATAGCACAATTACATGGTTTAGTTACCAAGAGGAAGGTTTTGTAAGAAAAGGCATATATCATGTATATGTGAGAGGAACAGAATATGCATGTTGTGTGAAAAACGAGACTGCTCATGGTTATCCAGTAAAGTTCAGTAGTCAAGGAAGCAAATTCAGAAAGCCTTATGGGAATTTTTTCTCCCAGCCACTAAGCATTCATAGCTTTGTCTATTTCATTGCAAACAGTAATTTATAAATATGTCAAAGTAAATATTTGAATTCCAAGATACTAAACTTGTCAAGTTCAAAAAAAAAAAAAACTTTAATAAAATAAGTAAAT
The DNA here is from genome assembly GCF_046866305.1 of Octopus bimaculoides. Classification (NCBI taxonomy): domain Eukaryota; kingdom Metazoa; phylum Mollusca; class Cephalopoda; order Octopoda; family Octopodidae; genus Octopus; species Octopus bimaculoides. The sequence continues at coordinate 32,577,243 of NC_142930.1, read as the reverse complement.
ACAATCATGTCAAACTTAACAAAATCAGAATGTCTTAGTTTCATAAGTATCATGACCTTCCAATTTCAAGATAA